>NC_051450.1:17160136-17294732 GCF_001649575.2 Kryptolebias marmoratus
TTAATGTTGTTGTGTTTTTGTTAATGTTGTAGTGCTTTGCACCTCAGGGCCACCGTAAAAAACAACAGTATATGCAAAAACAAAACAAAACAAAAAATTATTTTGTCACCAACAATCCTCTTTGGTCTTGACCCCACATGGACTAACCAAAATTAAACTTAAATTCTCTAAACTCAGATCAGCCAAAGAGCTATCTGCAACAGGTAAAATATTAATTGTTCATATGCTTTCCACAGAACACCACTTTAAATGAGCTGAACATGTACTTAGGGACTTTTTTGATTTAAACACAGAGAAAGTTTCCTAAAAATGTAAAATAGAGTTAAATTTTTAGAACGTTTCTTAAATTTTTTGAATAACATTCAGCATTTGTTGATGTTATGAATTGTCACACCTGTTGCTTCATAAGTTTGAATAATTATATTTTATTACTTCTTCTATCAAAACATCAAAAGATAATCCTAATGTGGATCTCTGATTTACCTGCTCACTTCAGATGTGCTGCTGCCAATCAACAAAGTACAAGTCCTAATGTGAGATTTAAAGAAGCTGTCACACCTGCATATACTCTCTCTCTCTCTCTCTCTCTCTCTCTCTCTCTCTCTCTCTCTCTCTCTCACACACACACACACACACACACACACACACACACACACACACACACACACACACCGTTTTGGCAATGGCATTCAGGAGCTGCATAGAGGACAAATGCAAAAGTGATTGCCGTGTGAAAGGCCCTCCTCCTGCCTTGAGAGTGCGTCTCCAGTTACGAGGTCACAGACAATTAGAGCGAGAGGATCAGACAGCTCCACTGTTGTCATGGCACTGCGTCGTGACTCACATGTGCACAACAAGTTTAGTTACAATGAGCGTGAAACACACATCCTGACAGCTATTTACCCCAGCGCTCAATAATCACATACAAAACAGGGTCATACATGAACACACACACATCTCCCCGCCTGCAGAGACCATCAGCTCGCACCTTGCACTTCCTCTTCCACCCGACCCAGACAAACATGGCCTCCGGCTTCAAGAAGCCCTGAAAGGTGACTGTAATTTAAGAATCAGGAATGATTTTATTCACCAAAAAAAGGAGTGATCTGCTGATCCCGGGGGTGTTCGCTGTGCTCTGAACACCTCCTGTCAGTGATGTGCTGCCCCCCCCCCATGTTGTAGTGAGGTGGAGCAGGGCCTGCAGGGACACATGCAGACTCCAGATCTTATCGCAGCTACCATCCCCTATTGGGTTACATCCATTTTTTAATTTAGCATACTGGGAGACAAGTCAGCATTCACAATGAAGCCTTTATGATCCGTGTCACCTCAGTGTGGAGGATGAGTAGTTCTTCTCATCACACCAACAGCCATCCAACTCTCACCTCCCTTCCTGCATGTACTTCCTTATTCTTTAATTCCACCTGTGAGCAGGTAGAGGGTTAAAGGTAAAACTACATGGGTTAGGTCTAAATCCTGTAAAATGCAAAGTTAAAGGTAAACAATACAGCTACAGATTACAGAGATTTGCAGATTACACACCATAGGCACATTAAGTTAATTGAAATCACTGATATCATGTTTGACACCTCAGTAGCTGTGCATTGCAGTAATGAAA
Organism: Kryptolebias marmoratus; assembly: GCF_001649575.2. NCBI lineage: Eukaryota > Metazoa > Chordata > Actinopteri > Cyprinodontiformes > Rivulidae > Kryptolebias > Kryptolebias marmoratus. The sequence continues at coordinate 17,161,755 of NC_051450.1, forward strand.
ACTTGTGTTTACTTTTCCTGATTCCATGATTATTTTTAACTCGATCTCGCTCCCACGCTGACCTTTGCAGTGTATTAGAAAAGGGCCGAGCAGCTTTTAGTCCTGATTAATAGCCGTGGTGTGGGTTAATATGAACTGGCGCTGGCTGTGTGGCTGAACAGTTCCAAGCGGCTCATGGACGACCAGAAACAATCACCATAGTGAACTCTGTCAGAGGAAGAATCATGAATTATGGATTCAGGTTTAAATACCTCCACATTTGTTTTATTCAGCCTGTCAGAAGCAGGCCTGCAGATCATACGGGGCACATATTCATCTCTGCATGGAGTAAAGAGTACTCCAAACATTCCCTTTATTAACTTTGCCACTTGTAACGAGCACACAGATATACTGTTTAACAGGCTCAGTCCAAGCCCAAGTCCCAACGATGAGGGAAGGGGGCTGGCAGCGATAGGAAGAGGGCATCACATGCAGTGAAAGTGGGGCGTGTGTTTGTAGGGCAGCTGGGGGCACGAGGAAAAGAGGCTGGAGGGGAGGTGTGGGGAAGAAGGCGGAGGGGAGGGGGGGCAGCCTCGGTTTCCTGTTCCCCAAATTCCCAGCTCCTGTCTGCAGAGCAGGTACACAAAGCCTCCCTTGAAGGTTTTTGGAGACGGGCGGCGGGATGAAACACATCCACTGATGGTTAACAGATCTGTCCCCCTGGACCCCCTCCCCCCCTCGCTGCTGTACCCTCCGTCACTGCAAGCCAGCAAAACGTTTGTTTACTCTCTCCAAAAACCTTTTTAGCAATTTCTGGCCTGGCTGTTCAGCTTGGCGGGGGTCCATGCTGCTGGATGCTATATGCCACTTATTCTTTATCCGCCAATTAAACTCTTAGTAATCCTCAAAGAACAGCAGAGTCACCCAGGATATGGAATATTCTGTCTTGTCCCAGTTGTCACTCCATCCCCTCTGTGTCACCAATAAAACCATTCCAGCCAACTGGAACAGGACATTAACATTCCTGCTGGACCAGTCAAGAGAATACAACCAGATAGAGATGATAGCAAGAAAAGTGGCACAAAGCAGCCATTTTGTATATCATGCCTGTTCTTTTTTGTGATTTTGAAGTTGATGAGTTTTTCTCTTTGCGCTAAAAGCTGCACAGCTTTCCATGCTTGTAAAAAGGCTTGCACATACCCAGTTTACACAAAAATAAATACATTTATTTCAAATTATTTTACTACATACTCTATACCAGAGGTCCCCAACCCTGGTCTGGATTTTATGCTAGCTATAATTTTTCATCTATATTTAAAAAACTTATTTTTCCTATTTTGGCTTAGATGATGAACTGCCTTAAAAGTTTCTTTGAAAAAACACATACAAAGAAACAAAGATGAAGTGAATTATCTTTGAATTTCAAGCCATAAAACAGCAGAGAAAGTCTTAAGCCTCAGAGAAAATGCTTTAAATTAGAGCAAGCACACCTCACCTGTGAACCTTCATTTCTATGCAAAGAAAAATAATACGAGAGCTGAGCAGAAACATTACTGATGACTTATCAAGCAAAAACGAGCCAAGGTGGGACGCCCGGCTGTTTTATTAACAAATGACATCCAGTTTATTAAAGTGGCCCCTGCCAGATGAGGGGGGGGAGCTTGGCCCTGGTCCGAGACCTGACTGAGGAGATCCGGACCAATTAACACCCAGGAGGAAGGTTCTTTTCAAACATATGCACACTCAGCAAACAGGGAGGTCCAAACTGGCTGCAAAAATAGTCATGCACATGAACACCTCCACACACAAACACACACGGTTATAGAGTGGCCTCAGGTCGACATATAAATCTCTGCCACTCACTTTTTGATGGAAAGGTGCGGTGGGCCTAGTAAATACGAGGCGGTGTGTGTGTGTGTGTTCAACCGCAGATGCAGGTGGAGCTGCGGTGGGGTTGAGTCAACGGCGAGCATCGGTCCAAGCTTCGGTCCTGGCATTCGCCACTCGAACTCATAACAAGTCAAACAATGCAGCCTCACAGTGGTTAGGAGCTGAAGAGAGAGGTTACAGAAAGTGTTGGTGAATTTGTTCTGCAAATTAGTTTTGGTACGGGCCAAGTCGCAGAAGCTGATGTGCATTTTGTGGAAGCTGTGCAGCGGGGAAGTTTGATTCGCAAAATACGTAAAAAGGAACACCTTTGCAATAATTACCAAAACATTAAATTAGTCTTTCTCAAATTTAAAATGTGTAAATGGTAGATAATCAATCTTTCAGAGTACTAAAATACCTTACTGGCTACTCAAAAGACAGCTTGCTGGTTGCTTTGCTGCAAACACTCAAACTTCAGTGAGACTGCAGAACAACAACAAGCAAATAAAAACCCCAAAACAAGCAAATATCTATTTTCTTGCAATTTTGAGTCACTAACTAGACTCAGACAGACTTTATTTCTCCAAACTGAGGCCAAACAAAAAGTTATCTACAACCGGTAAGATATTAACTATTCATAACTTCAAAAGACCTGAACTATCAACTGAATGCCAACAACCAATATCTTTTTGGTCCAACAAGACCCACCAACAGCATACATTAATAGCATTTTGTATTCCAGACTCATTTGAGAATCCCTGGTCTGAATGGGACAGGCATAGCTGTGGTCACCGGGCCCCATTCGGAGTTGACACTCACGGCTGAGATGCCTGGCATCTGCAGCTTTCTGATGACCAGCTGTCCCTGCCCTGCTCTGTCTTTCAAATCCCAGTAACTGGGAAATAAACAAACAGTAAACAAAGGATCCAGCTTAGCACTCCCAAACATCGCAGCATGACAACAGAGTCACCGCTCTCACACAAGAGCTGCAATCAGGAACACCGGCTTTGTCTGACACGTCTCAAGACAAACACCAAGAATGAGGACAAAATGTGGGAGGCTTAGATCAGAGAAACCTAATGCAGCTTTGCTAGGGGTGGAGTTTTGCTTTAAGTCTACTTCATTTCCTGTTTCTTATTGTCTTAATCTGTGGACTTCAGATACATTAGCCACCAAAAGAACACAGGCCTGTTAATAGACATGTAAAAGGAGATGTAGCTCATGTAGACGTGTATCAAATTTTTTATTTATTATTTTTATTTTTGGGCAGGGGTGATTTTGATACGCATGTAATACAATATTAGTTCAATTGTGATGCATCGTCAGAGGGCCCCGCCGTGGAAATCTGCATGAAATCACTGTCTGGGCAAGGCTGTAAATCACCAATGGCATTGTTTATTATTACAGTACAGTTTTATGGAGCGTGGGCACTTTGTTGAGAAGTCATAACACAAGACCTGCAAGGTAATGGGTCCTCTTATTTCCACAGAGCAGTTTGGTGGGAGCTCAGCGAAGAGGATTTGCACAGTTACCGTCAGGCAAGAAAAAAGTGCAAGAATGTCCAGCAAAATCAAGATGCATCCACTAAGCAGCCATAAATATTAAAGCAACAATCACAAGATTTAAAGTCAGGTAAATGAGACGAGCTGAATGTCTGTTCTGTCTGTTCTGCACAAACAGCCAGAGCGGCTGGCTGGCGTGCATCAACACCCACTCTTTCTTTCACAAAATGTCTGGTCTGGTCTTGTCTGGTTATTTCTGCCAGGCATCAGGAAAACTTATCAAGGAGAACAGACAGACACTTTCAGCTGTTCCAACGGAGGAAAAGCTCATGCAGGGTCATTGTGGTGATGAATTCTGATGGTCTGACTCGGCTCTGTCCTGCCTGACAGATCAGCACGCTTCACCCCAGCCGTCACTCCTGTTTAATAATAAAAACATCATTGATCTGGATATTACACAGGCTTCGTGGCTTTAAATAAAAATCCATATGTGCTTAATTATTCAACGTGGTTTGGGAGGCTGGAGTTCCAAGCTGTGACCGCCTTTTAAAATCTGCCTCAAAAATACTTAAAGAATTGTTATTTAAGCTCTCAGTGATTTTATTATCATCCGCTGAAATTCCTAGACATAAACTGCGATATAATGGGTGAGTTATTGGCTCGCATTTTAATGCATTATCCATTTGTGCATTTATATTTAATATCATCTCAAGGGAAGGATGAAAAATACGAATTGGCCAAATTATGGAGTCAACAAGGTTAAAGTCAGATTGATGATACAAAGAAAAAGGTCACTTTTGACATGTTTAGCATGGACTTATGGGATGTTCTTTGGTTTGGATTCTTACCAGCTCCCAGTATGTGCTGGGAATGACTCTTAGCTTCTACCATACCAGATTTTAGCTCAATGTGTATAAAACCGACTAACTTATAGCCATTTTGGTGTTGATTAGCCGTGGCAGCCATCTTAAATTAGATTCGCTCAGAAAATTCCTTTTGCCTTTTAGCGGCGGGTGATAAATATGTCAAAACTCTGACATAAGAGAATCTGAGAGCAACATGCAACAGTTCACAAATCAGTTTTATTAATTTAAACACAATCAAATAATAATGTCAAAAACATCTGTACACATATTTTGCAGACACGACAATCTTTTGCGTTTTCACAATGAGGCCCATGTAGTGTAAAATATTTCCAGTTTGCATTTATGATTGCAACAAAATTTAAAAAAAAAAAAGCGTGCTGTATGAACCTATAAAACATTTCCTCTATTTATTTACCTACCATTACCTTGATCTAGCAGCAATATGTAGATACCCCGAAGAGAGGGGGGGGGGGTCCTGTTCGGAGAGAGGGATTTGAACTGAAACGCAAAGGCCAAACAGTGATCATGTGCAAAGGAGGGAGAAAATTAGAAACACAACACGTCGGTTTCTATTTAAGAAATTCACAGTTGATAGCACATGTCCTCCAAGTTAGTGGCTTTTGCTCTCGCTGTTCGTTATGGTTTCCCCGTCAAAGTCAAAGCTGAAATAAAAACACTACATCATACAAAATTATGCTTGCTGTACAAGAGTTTTTATAGTGCTTGTATAAAAGATAATAAAACCTATTCAAGCTTGTTTTTAAATATCGGATTTATTCAAATTTGTGATTAAAATGGCTCTCGGGAGGCTGTTTCTGAAACCCATCATCGGATTTTAGTTTACCTTCAGATGGACGGGTCGGGGCTGCAAGCTGGTGAAATGCCGTAAGGACACAAGTTTAGAGCTAACTTTCTGAAAAACTGAAAAATAAAAAAAACTAGTTTCTTTTGAAGTCTTAGGAGTAGACCTGTTACTTTATACAAAGACATGACTGAACTTTACCAGAAGGTTGAGAACGCTACAGAATTAAAAAAGAAAAAGTCCTTGACACTTGACATCCGTGCTCTTTTGGTCTTGACAAAACAGTTGATCACAAAAATCCCATTATCTACACATTTGTTTTTATCAAACTCAACACGTCAACACTTTCAGGCGTCACACGGGGTTTACGTGCGACCGGAGGCCGTTCCGTTTTTACTTCCATTAAAAAAGCAATGCCACCTTTCAAGAGTGTGTACTTAAATGATTATAGGAAGGAATAGTCCAGTGATTACAAACTTACACACGCACAAAAAAACCCCAACATCCTCTGTACACGATTGTCTCAGCATTGTAAATAAAGTTTTTTTTTTGTTAATTTTCTTGAATTATTAGAAAACCCCCCCTTTTTTTGTTTCGTCCATAAACGTGTTCCTCTCGCTGTGGTGGAAATCGTGGTACTTCGTAAAAGGCACGAGTCTTTTGTCGTCGTGGTACCTTCTCCGTGGCACGCTGCCACGCACAAAGTCTCCGTTCATAAATAAGAAGCTCAGGACTTCCACGCTGACGCCCAACAGAGTCTGACTGTCCCGTTATGGAGGGGAGGCTTTAAACCGAGGAAAGAAGCAGTTGCGGCTGACTGTAGCTGAGTTCTGAGGCGAGGAAGGCGAGGAAGGCTAGGAAGGCGAGGCCGTCAGTAGCTCTGCTCTCCTCCAAGGTGTGAACCCTGACAGAGTCCCGGCACATACATGGAAGAAGGAATGGGAGGGAAAGGGGGGGCATAAAACACTCAGACAGCTTCAGAAAGCAGCCGATTCACAGTAACCAGGGCGAGCAGCTGCTGCGTCGTAAATCCACCTCTCTCTCCTTCGCTTTGCAGGAGAGAAAAAGAAATGAAAAAGTTCAGGGTTAAGACGACGTGTGACAGTATGTCAGCACATTAACCGTGTGCTTCTTTCCCCCCCCACACTTCTTTTTTTTTTTCCTTTTGTAGTGAAAGACAGATGCCAGGCAGCACTAGGGGCGAAGGGCGGGGAGACGTTTCTTTATTTCTGAGCTGCAAGCGTGGAACGGGCCTTGGAGGGCAAAGGTGAAAGGTTGCTTGATGTGCTGCGGCGCAGAGGGGTGCAGGATGGAGATGTAGTGCTACAAGTACTCCAGGTCCAGAGCGTGATGCAGGGCCATGAGGTCCGAGTGGCTGGAGATCCTCCAGAAGGGCATGTTGTGCTGCAGAAGGAACAAAAAACATCATTTAAGCTTGTTAATTTAATTTTAAAAAATCCACATCGAATCCTAATTAATCTTATTTTATTAATAAAATATCTGCTACTAGCTCACACAGACAACTGTCCATAAAAAAACACAAGAATGTGTTGAACTCAATCATCAAAATGGCTGCAATTCAGTCAGTTTTACAGATATTGAGCTAAAATCTGGTGGGGTAGTAGCTGAGAGTCATTCAAGATCTCACCAGATGTCATAATATCACATGAGACTGCACCAAAATGGCTATAACTCCATCTCTTCTCATCATAAGATAGCATTAATTTACATAAAGTTGTATTAAATGGCATTGAAGGCAGCAGATAATATGTATTCTTTTAAGGAATGAAAGGCCTTTATTAACACATGATTTAGTTTTAATGGAAAACGTTAAAAAGGGGAAAATGATTGTTAATTTATTGTGAACAGCTGGAACATTACATGACAGAGATATGGGAGTTAAGGAATCTTAAATAATACTTTATTTTCCAATTTACAAATGTTTGCTTTTTTGAAATTTTTAACATTTAAATCCTGGACTATTGGTGTAAGGAAAAACAAAGCAATGTAGAAATGTGAGGTGAGAGAATCGGGACATTTCTATATAAAATGAAAGGTCAAATAATAAGTATATAGAAAAACTGACAAGACAAACTAACACACCTAAAATTCTTCAAATTAGATTGGATTCATTTCACAAATAATTACATTTAATAACATAATGGCAATTCTGGCTTCCATCTGTGCAGCCGCGTCGTCCACTTTTAGCTGTGATTTGCAGATACATTCCACCAAACTGAACTTGAAACTGCTTTTAGGAACGACGTCCTTCCTCCTTGCCAGTGTGGTTTTAGGACAGTGCAAACGAGCTTGTTGTTCCCAAGCCGAAAGCTGGAAAAGAAACCCGAGTCGCGGAGAATGAAAGGAGCTTGTCAGGTAGAGTCCTCAGCTCTTCAGTGTGTGGAGCCCATTACCCCCCCCCCCCAAAACCCGCTCTTATCAAAGGTATGGCCTCTCCCAGGCATATGTTCCGCTTAGGAGAGCCTGCACTGACCCTTAAAAAGCTCTTTGCTTTTTGTTTTGTAAATTGTCTTTGCTTTTAAGTTTAAAAGCTGTAGATGTTATCTCTGCCTTCTCTCCCAGGCGACGGTAATAACTGAAGACAGAATTGTTTCCGGGATTGTGGATTTTTTTTTTCAAGTGAAGGAATGAGGACTTCTCAGACTTTTTTTGCTTTTGTAGTTCCAAGCAGTGTCACGTCTGATATGCACCTCTTGACGGGTGAAATTGTTGTGTTTTTTTTAACGTTCTCTCTGATGTTGACACAGAAAACCTTTTACTCCATGACGTGTCAGGGGACTCACATCGCTCAGATGGTGGGGGGAGAAAAAAAACACCTTATCCTTCCATCAATGTCACACTTCGACAACTCAAGACAGAGTGAAAATATTTGCATCTATTTTAACAATCGTCCCTAAAGAGAACGTTCCCAGGGTGTGTTGGCCTTTCATAACACTCTTTACACTTTCATCCAGGGTAAGTGTTGTTACCTCGCCCTCATCACTCTTTTATCCCTCTTTGTGGTTTCAGTCTGTGTTTACTGACAAACAGGTTGAAAAGGAGTCTTCATCCTGACACTGTGGCTCACTGAAACTGTCAGGAAAACATGCTGATTAATTTGCTAATGAATATGTTTGCTGTGTCTGATTCACATTCAGACTTGACAGAAACACAAAAGCGAGCAGATTCATCTGAAGCAGGGACGCCGTGCTCGCCGACGACGGTTTTGAGCTTTCCTCGATCCATCTTGTGCTAACAGGCTTGTCAGAGCATCAAATATTCTAATTTCATCAACAATGATTCAAGTCTCCTTTATGTGCGATCTCCTTTATTTACGATGTGCCTCCAACATGCCTGAAAGGGCTGGTCTAGCATTACAGCATTCACACTGCTCAGAGCGCCGAGCAGGAATATATAATTATGCCATCTCCCTCCTCCCCTGCTGTGTAAACCTGAGATGGCGGAGGAAGAGCGCTGATTACACACTACAGACTTTCTCTCTTGTACTTATAAGAGGATAAGCGAATGAAAAGCAAAGCAAGATTGTTGAAGAGTGCTAATTACTTTCTTTGGGAAGGAATGGCAGGTATGTTTTGTGTTCTGGAAGCATTCATAACAAAAATCCCAAGCTGGTGGAGAAAAAAAAAGACCCAACAACAGCTGTGTGAGAGTTCTATTCGATGTCTCTCACCTTTTTCGAGCCTTGCTCCTCTTCCACCCCGTCTCCAACGACAATGTAAACAACTTTCCTTCCAAACCTTTGAATTACTCTCTCAAAGCAGCTTTCCTTCCCTGTGAAGGAGACAAGGAAAGGACGTTAGTACTGAATAGCAATTTGCTTCAGAGTGACAAGGTTTTTCCTGTAGCTGTATGGGTCAAACTTTACAAATAATGTCTTAAGTGACATCATAAGATCTTGCAAGATGAGTTAGCACTCAGATTATGTGTTAAAGATGACTCTTAGCTTCTACCACACCAAATTTCAGCTCCATATCTGTAAAACTGACAAAATCATAGCCATTTTTGTGTTGGACAAGTTTGATTAAAGCAAACTCTTGAATTGGGTTAACTCCAAAAGTAATGAGTTGTAAATCAGAGCATAGAGTAAAATTCAGGTTAAATAAAGACGACCTTAGCAGCAGTTCCTAAAAGTTTGAACGAATGCATGTTCCAGGGTCTGCTCTGCTCCTCGGAGAGCTAAAACTCTGCTCTGATCTGCCTGAAAATGTCGCAACAGCGAGGCTTGGTGTTTATTTTGCATTTGAAACAGTGAAAAGGAGGGGAAGGTGGGAGGAAAAGCGGGGCGATGTGGGGAGGAGGGGGGGCTTCTGTTCCTCTGGAATGACATAAATGTGCAGAAGTGGTTTCATATGCAGAAGCGAGGAGCGGAGGCCCAGCATAGGTCCTGCTCCAAGAAAATAATCCCAGGTTGATTAGGTCTATTCCCTCACAGAAGAACATCAATCCTCTCCGGTGACCGACCCCCCCCCCTGTAACACACACCCTCTCCTGTAACCCCCACCCGCAACACACACACACCATCTCGTCCCAGCCTCAGCCCCGTCACTAAGGTAGCATGTGTGTCCGAACTGTTTACACTCACCAGGCTAAGATAACAAGCATGCATGTCCCACAGTGACTAGAGTGGGCAAAACAAAAGAGAGACAAATCAAACCTTTCAGACGTCGCACGCGAAAAGCACTTCTTTACCTATTTTGGTTGCGCTATAAATATTCTCGATAGGAAAGACGGTTCCCAAGCCGTAGAGCAGAACCTTGGCCAGGGCTGGGATGAGCTGCGTGGTGGTCACCAGGATATTCACACAGTTTGACCTGAGGAGGAAAGCAAAGAGGTGACATCATTCTAAACCGCTCTGAGGGAGGACTCAAGAAAAACACGATGTGCTGCATATAAAAGACACAGCAATGTATCGGTTCCCTGAAACACGTCTTCCAATGAAGGATTGGCTCGTTTTTCAAGTCAGAGCTTTTAGCAGACTTATTTGTCAAAATTAGAAGAGACAGGCTGTACAAAAGACAAATACACAGCATTGTTTCTTTTTTTAATAGCTTGGAAAGGACTTATTTACACCACATGTAAGTTTATAAATGTGTGGTTGTGGAACTGGGTACAATTTTCCTCACTGGAGTCCTACCTTGAGTGGATTAATGTTAGTGCTTTCAGTGCCAGTGTTAACCAGGAGTCCGTCAAGGCTTCAATTTCTGCTCGCAATTGCAACCAGGCTTCCCTTTTGGCCGGGCCCAGCAGACCTGAAACGCAGGGTAACATTGTTTGGGTTGGAACAGCCATCTGAATACCACTGAAATTTTCAAAAATTCAACCCAGCTTTTAAGAAGACAAGAACAGTCTAACATACGTGGGCGCTCACACACACACGTGCAAACTCATTTCTCTTCCACAGATCTGTGTGGAGCGGCGCTGTTTTGTCGGGGATTACCTCCAACGTTATTTTTGTAGGTGGTGTAGATTTCTTTTACTCGTCTGTAGCGGAAGGCCAGTTTTCTCATCCAGTCCACGCCTCCCCGCACGCCCGTGGCCAGACACAGGTTGGCACTAGTCGCCGCTGCATGGAAACCATCAGCGCTGAAGTTATATGTACTAAAATAAAAAAGAGATAGGAACTGTTACCATGAGCCACTCCACCAGTCAGAAATTCATGTTTTACTGATGAGCCATAAATCAAACTGACCTCAAATCCTGGCCGTTGTCATCAGAAGACACATCATCGATGTGTACCTGGTCACATTCCTGAAACAAAGAAAATATTCAATTTGGATTATACCACTCTTAGATAAATGTTGCTTTGTTTTACACAGTTTGATTCCCCTTTGAGATAGAGCACTTCTCTAATATTCCCACAAAATGTTCACAAGAAAAAGCACAGTTTTCTTTATGCTTGCACTTCTTTATATCTTTTCAAATGAGCTCTCTTATACGCCCCAACTATAGCAGGGACGTCCAAACCAATGTCAGATATAAGAATGAAGTTCCAATGACAATTTAAAAAAAATGAACACTATTGGGACCACTGCATACATCTCAGCTAACCTGTAATCTATGGTGCAATATGACTTCTCTAGAGCTGTGACATAAGGTTGTGAACATATCTCGTGTGGGGTCATTTTATTTTGAAAACCAACAGCCACTGTGAAGATTTTAGGTGTATAAAGTAAGGAGAGAGGCTGGTGGGCTAGCCAAGAAAAGAGCCCCTCAAAACAAAAAACAAGAGTACATTTTCACCATCTAAAATAAGAGAAACCTCTTGAACTTAAAGCAGCAAGAGCAAACGGTACACTGCAGACTTTTACACTGCTTCAGATGGTTAGCATGTGTAACATACAGATGAAGATGCAGGGCTTCAGAGACCTGCAACAAAAACAATCTAACGCTCGCACATTTACTTCTTGCCACAGTAATTAGTTATTAATTACCAGTGCTTGGCTCAGACCTGGATCTAAGTAATGTCAAAAACATACATCAAATAAAACGGTCAAAATAACTTTTTACTTGTCTCTAGGTTTGCATTATTTTACACAAATTTTGCTCCTAATCTGTTTCTATTTAGAAGATGTTAGCTACGTTGTTCCAAATATCTTGGAGAACGAACCACAGCTCTTCTGTGGGTGTAGGCATCCTTCTGTCTCTTCATGTAATCCCAAACGCACTTGATGATGCTGAGATCAGAATCAGACATCACATCACTTCCAGAACTCATTGTTCTTTTTAAAAGTTAGAGATGATTCCTAATGACAGTGCCTGGATGTTTGGGGTTCTTGTCCTCTTGCAGAATAGGTTTAGGGCAAATCAAACACATCTCTGAAGTGAAGCATGTGATCCAACAGCACATCCTGAACACACAGTCCACTTTGAAATCTTTGGCTGATGGATAACTAACTTCAGTTTTGCTCATATGCTCAGTGTTGTCATGTTGTATGACCTGTGACATGAAACAACTTCAACTTGGATGCTGAGTTTGGATGATCCTTACCCAGTCTCTTAAAAAGATGTTTCTGTTTTAGTTAAAGGGTCTGTCTCAAACTACATAAAAAAAGATCGATAGCACCTACGAGGCACAATTGGTTAATAATGATTTAATTAAGATTTTTTTATTCTTTTAGCTTAGTTTTCATTTATAAATTGACAAAATAAACAATTAGAACATGTATTTGTAAACAAACTTTTACTTTGCATCAATACTGTGTATTTTAGACTACAGATATGAATACAGGAATGCACAATGACTAGTTCTTATTCAGCTTTTTTGTATAAAACTAAGTTGGCACTAACGATCTGTGCTTGAGCATCTGTTTGTCTGACCACACAGCTCTTCCTCCGTGCAACTGCACAGCTCCTCTTGGAAAGGTGGAGGGATTCAGCAGCTCTGAACTGATTCCACCGTTACACGGTAACACAATCCAGACTTTCTGGTAAATGTAACCTACTAGAAAAATTGAACCTGATGCTAACCGCCAATGAAATTATGACCTCTGATTGCTGCTGCGCCACACACCAACACAGCCCCGGGGCTAGCCAGCCAGCCAGCCAGCCGGCCGGCCAGCCCAGCAGAGGAGAACAGGATAAAGCAGACAAAAAAATCTGTTATTAGTTTTCCATTTATAGGAGTGCTCTAGTGCCTGCCCCCTTCCTCCACTCTCCCTGGTCCATCATCCAGCTCTAAATGTGAGAGAGCCCTGCACTGGCATTCAGTTCAACACATTTCATGTGTAGCAAGGATGTAACTGAGCTGTTCTTTGCTAAATCTTGGTGTAGGAGGCAATTAAAACAACGGGAGGTTGAGCAATATGCTTGTTAAGAGCAAAAAAGATTTAAAATGCATGAGAATATACTTTCAAATCAATTTCAGTCAGCTGTAGTATTGTGTGAATAATGGTAGAGATGCTGATATGATGTTGTTTCCCTCCAGATTTATCTGGAAAGCTGCAGGTTTAAACCGGTAAAGCAGCTGCCAAAAATGACAGTCTCACCTGTTTAACATTATGTGAGAAATAATCATTTCTGGTGGAAATTGAAACTTGAGGAAGAGAATTCCTCCGGTTTCAGGTATGAAAAATCCGTTCCAAATTTTTGAGCTTTTTAATTAAGTTTCATCCGGTTGTTAAGACACCCAAACATAGAATGAACTTCCTTGTTATAAGTCAATCTAACTGAGGCCAAATGCTGACGTTATTACATTCCTCCCTAATGCTGGAGCAGAGTAAGGGTAAAGGCTTTGGACCGTAAACCTTTTTTATTTTACTAGTTTCCCTCTGAACAAATTTTTCATCTCCCTGGATTTGTGGAGAGAGGGAGGGAAGAGCGACGTGAGGAGAAACTCAAACCAGCTGTTCTTTAACAGAATTAAAATCTTGACCCCCCAACCCCAGCTCTAATGCAGTCATTCTCTAGCCAAGCCTCTCCCAGCAAGCCCCAAGATCCAAAGAGGAAAAGACTTTGACCCCGTGACCCCTCTCCCCTCCTCTCAGAGCTCCGGCAGCCCAGATAAGGGGGTGGAAGGGTAGAGAGGTGGAAAACGGAGGAGAGCAGCGGGTGAATGCTGGGAGTCCAAAGTGGCCGCACATGGAGCAGGCTCTCATGGAGCAGAAGATGGACTGCCAACTGACATGGGGTGCAGACGGGGGCTCGTTTCTCTGTTGGCCTAATATGTTTCCACACACTCACTGGCAGATCTTTAATAGCTGAAGAAAGCTGTAATTTGTCCCATCTGAAGATCTGATGCCAACAAACTTGTGGTTCATTTATAATAATCCACAAATGTTCTCCGGCACTACTCATACGTAGGTGCACTTAATTCCTTAAGTAGCAGAGGCTTGTCTGTTTGTTTAGGAGGACAAAAACAGCACCTTTGGGTTAAGCACTCTATAAAGCCTCTTTTCAAATACCCCCTTATTCTGGTGCAAGTGACTGGAATGCTTCTATTATTCAGTAATTACGTGCTGATGAATCAGACACAATCTGCCAACAATCAGCTCCTACCACCTCTTTCACTGCATCGGTTCAAGACCATTTGGTTCCACTCAATTGGTACAACATCCAAAATTGCATGCTGTCTTCTTATACCTAGTTGACAATAGCGCACCGTGTTTGTCCTCCCCATGTAATTTGTTTCTTTCACAGGGTGACAGCCAGCATGAATCAAAACAGATATCTGAGAACAATGTTGTTCAGTGTGCTAATTATAGACCTACTTAAGTTCCTGCAGCCAAAAGAGCCAGAAACACACACACACGCACGCACACACACACACACACACACACACAGAACCACGTCTCAGTAATTAGGCCTAACTGCAGCCACTATAACTGCAGCCTGATTATGAATGATTTTTTATGGACTAAAAGCTAATAAACACATCAAACCTCAGCAAATGTAAAACATTCAAGATTCAAAATAAGGCCAAGAAAAATAGTTTTTGGCTGCTTTCTTGCATTTTTTTTCATATTCAAATGGATGACTCACTAAACAATACAATAAAATAGATTAAAAAAATGACTATAAATAGAAAGACTATTAAACAAACCTTGGAAAGAAAAGAAAAAAGTCAAACTCATATCACCATTGTTGAATTTTAACTAAATATAGTTTTGTTATCCTGGGAAAATGGGATTAAATGTGCATGAAATTCCTCGTGCTTTGGCTCCCCTTCTTTTAAATAAGTTTATTGAGCAACACAATTCACCAACTAGACTTGAAGGCAGGAGGGAATGTAACATCCTGTTCAGGAAATGTGCCTTCAGTCAGTCAGCTTTCTCTTATCGTGCAGCTCATACCTGGAACATGGTACTCCCAATCTAAAGTTTGTAGTCAATTTTTAAAAGTCAAAATAAGCAGATTTGGATGTATTCAAGCAATAATATGCTATAATAAAGCAACTAAATACTGCTAGTTAAATTCAATTTAACCCTTTTGCTTAAGATATACATTTTATTGAATAAAGACTGTCCCAAGATACTTTTCTTACTTTCACATGTGCATTTGGCAATTATTTTTGCTTTATTTAAACAAACTTTGAGCTATTTTTCTCCTTGTGCTTCATGAACTATTTGGTGAGGACAAATAATAACTCAAATATTTAGTAATTTTTTACATTTTAACAAACAAGCTTAGTGGAATCAGCTGACAGAAATAAATCAAATATGTTATGAAACTTCAAGTAGAGGCTGTTGGATGTTGTCTTGTTTTTTTTTATTAATTTATGCTGTTTTTCATAGTTCTTTTACTTTTACTATCAAACCTTTGTACATGTTATCAAGCTTGGCTATTTTTATTTATCTACTGTAATTTATTATTTTATCTTGCACCATCAATCTGCCAGATAAAAATTAGGCCGTATGGCTAAACCTGGCAAGTTTGCACGATGTGCTTATTATACTCATGATTGATCGATTTGCACTGTCCCCTTTTTTTAAACAAATATACTTAAACTGAAGTTTGACTGTGAGGAATAAAAACAAAGAAAGTTACTATAAGAAGGAGCAGATTACTATTTCCAGCTGGGGCTGGTATAAACCTCGGCAGTGGCTCCCTGGGAGGACTGGGAAAGTTAACAGAGGAGGTGGCTGTGGGTAATGTCATACAGTAACCCTCATACATACTCATTATAAGCCACTTCTGAGAGCCTCGTAAACACCACAGAGCCGTGCAGTTCAAAAAACCTACAATGAAAACTAACGCTATTAGGTAGTGAACTTTACTGTTCAGGACTATCATTTAGAATTAGACAAATAAACACCTGAGGAAGAACTGGTAAAATATGCTGTAAAAAAGAGTTGCATTGCGTTAAATTTATAGTCGGTTTGTAATGAAACAAACTGCGTAAATGAAGTTTAAAGAAAAGGCTAAGAAAAGAAAAAATAACTTAATATTTTGTTTGTGTAACGCTGACGACAGACTGGCAGAGCATCGTGATGGTGATACGCTGAAGCCTCTGAATTTCTTAGAACCTTTTGAACATCGCTTTTCCACTAAATTCCTCCGTTCTCCTCTCACCAAGCAAACAGTGGTTCCTCTAAAACCTACAATCATCACTAACTCGCACCAGATGTTCCTACTGTACTAAGGAGGGAAGACCCCTCCACCAGAAGTCACTGCGATTACTCCCCGCACAAACACTCCATTTCTGCTAATTTCATCAGAAACATTCTTTTCTGTGCAGTCGTTATCTGTACAGGAAAGGAAAAAAATGCAGAAGAATTCAGGACAGGATGCTTCTGCCTCAGGATGCCTCCATCTCTGCATCATTCACTCTCTCTTCCCCCTTTTCTCCCCCCCTCCATCTCTGTCCTTCCACTGGCGTGCTGAAAACCTTTCACTGAGGAGGAGGTTATCAGAGCCCTCTTTGTTCTCCTGGCATCTGTCACTAAGCAATCAGCGATGGCGGCCTGAGTCTTCCTGTAGCTCTTGAAAGAGCCCAGAGTGGTGACTGGAAAAGTCAGAGGCAGGGAGAAGAAAGACGGGGCACCTCTGCGATCCATGTATGTTACCAAAAAAACCAAACCAAAACAAAACTAAACAGAGAAGGCTGTGTTAACTCTCTCTTAAGGATGCTCCAGGTCACTTTTTAGATGCAAGTGCTGCCCCCTCGATTAGGTAAGTTGTGGTTATATGGGGGTGGGGGGGTCAAAGCCTCAGTGTGAGCAACACCAGCCATCATCGCAAGATTCCTCGTGACCCTACAGGCTAATGCCATGTGAAAAAGACTCATCCATGGTTCGCAGGTTCTCAATACTGCCACTCTACCGGCGGAGGCTGTCATCCCTCCCATCCTCCCCCTCCGCCCGCTCTTGGTCTATGACCCCCAGAAACTTCCTTCTCCGTTCCCACCACAGGCACCCCTGTCTAAGGTCGGGTGGAGGAGGGTGCAGAAGGGAGGTGGGCTGTGATTATCTGGGGGTCAAACACAGGATGTGGGTAACAAAGGGAGAGTTCTTCAAACCCACTTCTTCCCAATCCACAATCTGTGCTTGAACAGTCACGGAATTCAAACAGCAGCGCCAAACAAAGCACAGGTACAGAGAGGTCGGTGCTGGTTTTACAGGAAAAGAAAATAAAATGAAAAAAAAGAAAATCGGAGGCAGGGATACAGAAAGGGCTCTGCTTAGGAAAAAACTGGGTCGTTAAAACTTTGAAAACAAAAATAAAACTAAAACTTACACCCTTTAGGTAGGCAGCAAAGAGCATAAATCAGTTATGTCTGATAGATGAGCTGCTGCTCATTATTTCCCATTTTTGGAAATTTACATTCAAACCACGTCTCAAGGCAAGCAACATTATTTGCTATATCAAATCTCAGTCAATTAAGAAGTTTCCCCAAGCAATGAGTATATCTGTTGTGAAACAGTTAGTTCCTGCCAAATGAACTGTTTGGACAAATCTGTGTAAGTTTATGCCCTTTCCCGTCGCAAACCTTGTTCGGCAGGTGCTGCATCTTCATTTTTTTTTTTCCAGAACAATCC
Source organism: Kryptolebias marmoratus (assembly GCF_001649575.2). Taxonomy (NCBI): domain Eukaryota; kingdom Metazoa; phylum Chordata; class Actinopteri; order Cyprinodontiformes; family Rivulidae; genus Kryptolebias; species Kryptolebias marmoratus. The sequence continues at coordinate 17,179,267 of NC_051450.1, forward strand.
GTCCTCAAATAATATCATTTGTCAGCAGTCAGTAACGCAACATTTTTCCGTGCACCCTCAGCCCTTCTTGGTGTAAGAAGTGGCTGTGTTGGGACGGTGGATGGAGGGGTGGTGGGTGGTGGTGTGGCGCTCTGCGGAGTGAAGACTGACAGTGCGGCTTTGAAGCCTCCACCTTCCGTCTGTAGTCCTTCCAGAACCCATCAGTGGCTCAGCCCAGAGACGGAGCCACGTTAAGAAACATGACAGAAGTGCTGCATCGGTGGCCAAGCAAATGATGAAATATCCACAAGAGTGTGTTTAGGCCCAAAGAACCCATCTGACAAAATATATGAAAACAGTATTGTTTGGTTTAAGAGACACGCTTTTAAAAATTGTAAGGGGCAAACAGAAACATCCAAATTCTGCTTTCAAAACTTTTTTTTCTTGTGCAAATATTTATTATTTGATTAAAATCATGTTGGCATTTATTTTGAAATGCAAATATTTCCCTAACGTTTAAATGTTTGCTGGTAATTAGGCAGCTGAGTGACTTAAAGCAACAGTTCAGATTACTTAAAACCATATTTTGTGGAAAGCTTATGAACAATTCATATCTTAACTGTCGAAATGACCTCGATTTAAAAAAAAAAATCCAACTCCAAGCTAAAAATATCATAGTGATTCATGTAAATGCTATTTAAAAACCCCTTACACTGTTGTCAGTGTTGCATTATATGGTTATTTACATAAAACTTTGTTTTTTGCAAGTGCAAGTAGTGACACAGCAGCACTTCTGTGCAGTTTAGGGGACTTCCAGGATGAATATTATAACAATGTGCCAGAATATTTGTGCAATGCATGTAAGAATTTATAAAATAGCATTTGCATCAACAACTGTATTTGTTCTCTAGATTGGAGTTGTTTTAAGATGGCAACAATCTGCTTTGGCCTAGTTCTATTGGACTAGCTGTTAGCTTGTCAGTTAGGTCAGATTTAAACTATTTCTCCAATATGAGGCCATTCAAAGAGTTATTAACAACAGGTAAGATATTAATTGTTTGTCATCTTTCCACAAAAGCCCCATTGAAAAGATCTGAACTATTCTTTAACATGAAAGTTTAAAGGAAATTAATGCAAATGTAAAGTTTATCCTGAACAAAACCATGGGAAAGTAAAATGTCAGGGAAAACTTTATTGGGCTCCCAGTTGTACAGAAGGGCAAGTCCAGGATCTGAGTCTCAGCAGCGAGACGTAAAAACTAACAGAACAGTTTCAAGCTAAGAGGCTCCTGAGAACCATTTCGGAGACTCTGCAAAGGTAACCGTGCATTTCACAGCATCTCTCATTAACAAGCAGCCCCCCGGTGAGAGTGACAGAGGCGGCTTCACCCCTGCGACTGCCGGCTGGGAGCTATAAATGGTAGCCAGCATACAGTGTTACAGCCCTACTGCACAGGTATGTGTGTGTCAGGGTTTGTGGATACTTTCACGAGTACTTGTTAAGTATATGTCTGCATGTATACATACGTGTATGTGCTGCACGTAGTCCAGGTGAAGCAGAAGACTAATTTCAAATGTTCCCACCTTTAAAGACCTCTCACCCCGTCTCGCTCACTCTCTTCCTCCGAGTGGTTTGCCCCTATGCCCTTTATTCTCCAGGCAGGGAGGGTTGTTTTCTCATCCATGGAGGCAGGAGACGACAACCCCCTGTACCCCACTGAGAGGGGATCACAGGGGGCTCAGCTAGCTAGAACAAGGCCCCCGGTTCCCACATATTGCTCAGCGTTGTGCAGCAGCTCACCTATAGTAAACTCACACCTTGGAGTCACAGCAGAGCTGTCAGTCAGCCAGCAAACCCAGCCTCAGTGGGCTTCATTATACACATCACTTTAGACCATCAGTTACCTCCACATGCAACCACATTTCCTGCATGGAAATGAAAAAATACTATCCAGTTTAATTATCTTAAAATACGAACAACCCCCTCTATAATTTACCTTATGTATAAACCTTATTATGGTGCTAAAAAAAATATATATTTTTTTAATGTTTGCCATTTGTGTTATATACAGTACAATATATTTATAACTATTTTTTCTTATCTCTACTGCTACTGAAATACAGCTTCTTTTATCTGGTAAAATGAATACAGTGGGAAACACGTCAATAAGGATCACCTTTCCTCGAATTACTTTTCTAAAACTTCCTTCACTGAGAGCATTTTTGATGATAAAACCAGATTGTGCTGTTCATACAATACTACACTCGCCCTTTAAAGGGTTGAGCTGCAAATGGTGTGTGTGAGACGATCGATAGAAATTTGCGGGCATGTGCGCTTGGAGGGCGAGTCTTTTGGTGAAGCTGCAGAATTTCAGCGAGCCACCTTAAAAACAGTGACTGAAAGAGAGAGACAGAGAGAGGGAGAGAAAAAGAGTGCTGATCCAGAAAAGGGTTGGAGTAAAAAGACGGAGAGAGGGAGAGGGAGAAAGACATAAGGGTGAAACTGATCCCTGTTGACCCCTTCGGCATGCCCTCTTTCTTTTTATGACTTTCCCCCGAATCATCACTCACCAACTCTATCAACACAGTTCAGCCTCCAACTCACACACATCCACAGGCAAACACACGTAGAAAAGAAGCAAAGATCAGTGCAGTCGCTGTCGACTCTACACACTGAATACAGCGGTATGCAGTACTCAGGTCTTTTAAACTGGGGTTTTGTAAAAAATTATGAATTAATATCTTACCTTTTGTAGATAGCTCTTTGAACAGCCTCAGTTTGGAGTTTATTTTGACTGGATTAGAGAGCGAACGGTTCGTTTGAGCAGGCACAAGCCCAAAATGGACTGCTGCCGACTCAAAAAACTTCAATGTCAAAAATGTCATATCAGTTTACGCAAACAGTGTTTTATAAACCTTTATATGAACATCAATTCTGCACAGTGTTGGTGTCAGGCAGAAACCTTGCATCTCCAAAAACACAGCTGTTCATGAAATGAAGAAAACATCTTCCTCTTCATTAAAGTGAACAGTGTGGTCACAAGTTCACAAACTCTTTTTTTTTTCGTTGGTTAACCATCCATAAAACTACAGACAGATCTGGGTGACCAGTAGAGCTGATTTAGGTAAAAACATAAAAATGATGAAAAATAGAAATACACAGTTTTGCCACATTAATAAAAAAGATATTCCTGCAGGATCCAAAATGCCCACAGGCTGCACAGAAATGCTACAGCTAGCTGTTGCTGTTTGCTTTTGATAAAAACTACAGAAATCCATATAAATAATCATAATGTGAAAATGACAGCGATGACAGCACTCACATGAACCAATAAGATATTTTTTGAGACTGTTGTTTTAGAACACTTTAGTTCTGGTTCCACTTGAACTAGCCATTAGCTCATCAATCCAGCCAGAATTCAGCTCTTTCTTCAAATTGAGGTTGTTCAAAGAGCTACCTACAACAGGTAAGATATTAATTGTTCACATTTTCTCCACTTCAAAAGATCTGAACTATTAAAGGTGATGTTTGGAATCCCTTTAAAAAATCATACTCCTTTCAAAAACTTAGAAAAAAAAGGTTTTAACATTTAATGTTGAGATAATTTGGACCTACATGAAAACTTTCAGATGTCCTTGTGCAGGAGCTGGCAGGATGACAGAGTTTAAACTTGGATGGAGCACTCAAACGCCGTTTGGCCGCTAACTCTGCACCTGTGTTTCTGCACAGCCTCTGGGGTCTCCCTTTATGGCTTAGACTAAATTAGATGGACCAAATGCATTTCTGCACATGCTTAGATACATAACTGCTGCTGACTGCGGTATTTATAGTGGGACTCCTTTTAGTTCTGTACGAGATGGTGGACTGTAAATCAGCAGAGAGGAAACACAACTGGTAGAGCATTGCTGAGAACTGGCAATTAACACCCAGACTGCCCTGGTTCAGTTTAGTGGGAGAGATGAATGTGCCTTTGAGAGAATGTCACTACTGCTCTGGTGTGATTATTAATGACAATCATTGCAGCGTCTGCAGAGAGGGTCTTTACGTTGGACATTCTATAAAGCATTCCTTTGGACAGACCACAGTTGGCTATTTCAGTCACAAGGGTTTAAAGTTGGAGTGGGAAAAAAAAAAAATCTGAATCTTTTGAGTGTCAAAACAAAATCTAATAATTCTGTTCCAGAGAAAGAGCAGAAGAAATGTACGCGTTTTCAAATAATTTTATAAGTAGTCTGAGCTGCCAATTCATCTGTGAACAGTTTCATCACACATGAAAAGAAATCAAAACACGGGACAGATGTTGAGCAAAACCACATTTAAGACTTGTCACAAACTGCCATTTTTTCAGATGATTGGGGCACGTCTGTTAAATAAAGTGCAGCTAGAATGGATTCTACGCGGCCAGGGCATAAGGAAATATTTAAGCAGCCAATTGCAGCCAATTAACTTTGATCACAATGACTGCGTTTGGAATCCCAGTCACTTGTCTGTCTAAGGGAGTATGAACGCTTTCTTTCTCCGTCTCTCCGTCTCCCTGTCTCTCTCTTTTTCCTCCTCCTTCTTCGGTTTGCTTCATGTAACCCGGCCGAACACAGCAGTGAGTAATGAGACTTGGCAGACTGGTCACAGATCTCTTCGCACTTAAGTATCAAACAAAACATTTCCTCTTTTGTGAGGTCAGTGTAAAGCAGGACACTGGAGAGAAGAGGTGGGTCAGTGGGATCAGATTAGCTGGGAGAAAGAGGCAAATATGGCCAAAAGTAAAGGAAAAGAAAACATAAAATCAAAGCCACAGACCTGGGTAGTGGTTGAAAGCATTTTTGGTCATTACTGAATGCAAAGTGTGCACATTTAGATTTGACGTCTTGATTTGAACTGAGGGTGCGTATTCGTGTGGGAACTCATGCACATCTCCCCATTTATTCTCTGCCCCCAGGGGAAGATTTTGCACCGCTCGTTCATGAATCAGTGGGGCAAAGAACCATGAGAGGGGAGGAGACGGTGGGGAGATTTAGTGCTGCGACGGTGGGGAGTTTGGTGTAGGAGGACAGTGACACCCAGCACACAGCACGTCCCACAGGCAGACACAGAGCCTGACAAATTGCACTGGCTGCCACGAGACGGTGGTGGGGCTGGTGACTCAAGAGACTGACAGGACATGCAAAATTCATGGTATCCCCTGGGCTCAGAGGTAATTCTTCACTGCAACAGGATGAATAACTGGGAGACGGGGCCCATCCAGTTGTTGCTGCTTTAACTAAATTCTCAAACTGTCATTTATCTTCTTCAAGAAACTATTCAGACTTCTCTGACCACTAAAGCCAAAACAATATAAGGGAAGTGATTTGAGCCGAATCAGGAAGCAGCAAACACACACACACGCAGACTCACCTCTAAGTCGTTAAAGAACAAGTGTGTGTCGGCCAAGTTGAAGATCATTTCTTCCATCCTCAGACCTAATGACACAGATGTTGGGGGGTCCTGAAAATGTAAGAAACGGAATACAGTCAAACAGAAATAATTCACTCAAATTTTAAATGCTAGGCTGTTTTAGAAATACATGAAGCAAAGAAGTAAAGCAGTCAATAACAATATTCACAATGAGTCACTCAATTAACACAGAATTCCTTGAAAATTCCACAGAAGGCTTTTCCCATAAAAGAAGACTTTAGCCGGACTTGAAAGTTTTGACCTCTTTTTACAACCTTCTGGAAAGGACCAGAATAGTCATCAGAAATGCCCCAGACTTGGATAAAAGCAGTAAAAGCATGTCTCTTCTCAGGAAGGGTGGTCGAGTTAGAAGAGCCGGGGTCACAGCCTAAACCGTAAATTGTGTGTTCTCCACATATTTGCCCCTATGCATCATTTGACTGCTTTCCAGTTGATAAAGAACTTTTAATCCATTAATTTCTTTGGATAACTGATACTTTTGAAGTTTAGTGTTATAACTTAAAAAATAATTGTACATACAAACTAGAAATTTACAAAGCTTTGCAATTATTTTCTAAAATCCTGAGTAATGTGACACGTGCTGTGATGGTGACATGATTGCTGTCTGTAATATAATACCTTGAAAAGAGTGAACTACATTGTAAATAGTTAATGAGACTGTGGCAATGTGTGCAATTTTCCCTTTAAAAAGATAATGAACAGGCAAAAACCCTCTTTTTTTTAAATTATTATTTTAGGGTTTATTTCCAATTTAGCAGCTTTCTAAAAATTATTTACTGTCCAAGCTTATTTGTTCAGCTTCATTTTTGTTTATATACCCTCAGTTTATCTTGTATTTAAAACCTCTAATCAGTAAATTGTCTTAGCGATGGCAAAAAGACAATAGCTGTCTGTCTAGGAGGTTTCCACGCAGCTGCATTTAAGACGGGCTCGGCAGGACCAGAAGCTGGGATTAGAGTTAAACCACCTAAAGACACACCTGAGCTCTCTGCTGATTAGCTGTCACACCCCACAATGCTTATGTTTTCACTAAAATGACAAAGTACAAACCACACAAGAAGAGCTCAATCCCCACTTCTCCAGGCTTTCTCTTTTCTCTTAACCTCCCAGTTTGAATCAATCTTTCAGTAAGTATTCATCGAAAACAATTAGCCTCCTACTTCGGCGCGCTACCTCCCTCTTCCCAACCTCTGCCGCTGTTGGGTGATTTAAGGGGCTGGTTCGGTGGGAAAAGGCTATCCTCTGCAGCGCGAGTGAATCCCTTCCAATTAAATCTAAACAATCAGTCAGTGAGGGAGTTAGGAATACAAGCAGGCCAGAAGGCCAAAGTGCTGCTGCTGTCATTGCTCCAGCACCACCTGTCCTGAGATGTCACTGCCTTCAGGAGGACGCCAAGTCCCCCACCGCCCACCCCCCTTAGAGCCCCTTAGCAATAACACCCCACTACCCTCACCCACACACACATCCTTACTGAGTTTAAGCCGAGCTCTAGCCTGCCCAATATCAGCACAGCTGGCCTCAGCCATCAGCTTTATGGGGGTGAGTGCCTTGATGCCAATTAAAAGGGCTGATAAGAAGAGGGCTGTGTTTATGTGAATATGAGGGCAGAAAAAAAAAAAGAGTCAGCGAGAGTGGGTGGGAGGTCACAGCGAGTGAGAGAAAGTGTGCATGTGGACTCTCTCAGATACACATCTATTTATAGTAAGTTAAGAGCAGCGAGGAGAGAAAACTGTTTTGTAACTTTTTTGTTTATGCCACTAAGATAGACATGACATGAATGACAGACACACGGCAGGAGGAGAAGAGGAAAATGGTGTCTGGTTGTGGGGGATGTTGATTTGCTGCACTTTTTTTCTAAGAAAGTTTACAGATCAGCATTTCTGATAGCAGCTGCTAGGATGAAGGGTTCCTGGTTCGTATAAAATGGATTTAATGTGATCATGTCAGCAGGTTGGAGCACAACAAAAGAAAGAAACTTCTGTGTAAAGGTGACTGAAATGGGCAGAGGAGGAGAAAATGGGGAGTAGAAGTGAAAACAAAGTGAGAGGGACTTTAGTGGCTGTCACATCCCATATGAGCTTTGACGGAATGGGCCCTTATGAAGCAAGGAATGTTTCCTGTTTCAGAGAAACTCGCTGGAGAACCCTATGGGTGTTTGTGTGTCTGTTTGTGTGTGTGTGTGTGTGTGTGTGTGTGTAGTGTGAGAGCCCCTCATCACGCAGCCACGGCTCCCTGAGCTTTAGCTCTCCTTTTACCCAGCATGCAGGGCTGAGAAGAAAGTAAATAAACAGTGGAGGGTCGCGGGGCAGCCCTCCTTCACCCCAGAAACAAAACACTGCCCCCATCAAACACCCCCTCATACCAGAACAAAGACACAGAGCATGGGCCGCAGACACTAAGCTCTCTGACATATGAGGAGCAATTTTTTTTTTTTTTTTTACTTTAAAACTAGACAAATTCCACACCCAAAACAGGTGACAATAGCAAGACTTTGAAATGATCTGACATCAATATTTCTTTCCTTGTCTACTACACCTTCACAGAAAAAGCAGAGAGGGTAATGCACGCTGAAGCTATATAGAGCCTACGACCGCAATATAACCATGAGAATAGAAAGCTGCCTTTTTCCCCAAATTGTTTATTTGGAAAGTTTAAAATTAGAGAAGCAATTTACATGAAATAACAAATAGCAAAGCCTGGAAAAGCAAACTTCAAATTACGACCGTACACATGGATCTGGGATAGAAAGTGACCTTATACTTTAATAATAAAAATGTTAAGAATTATGAATATATATAGGTCTTTATTTTAATTCTAAGTTGAGAAGAATCTTTGTGTTTTAGTTAGCCTGAATCACATTTGTTAGGCACAGCTTCTTGCTGGGGTCTCCAGGGAGATCCCTGCCTGAAAAGGACGGATTGAGAAGCACTTAATTAAACTAACAATGTGGTATTTCTGAAGGAGAAAGGAACACTCAAGATGTGTCAATAGACAGCCAGAGTGCAACTGTTGGGAGCCCCTCCAGCCCAGCCCCGACCAGCCATGCATAGCTCAGACAGCTGCAAAAAGCAGGCAAATACTTGCCAGGCCTCATTGGACGTATTAAAAAAAGAAACAATTATCTGTACATCGAGTTCTGCTGTGTCCTCATGCTATGGACTCAGAGCACAGTGAAATCCATCCTCCGCTCAATGGCCATTACCCCGAGCTGATCCTTATTCTCTCCTTTTAATATTTATGCGTTTTGCTGATAAAGTGCACTGCTGCTGTCACAGTCTGATGTCACTCACCCGTCCATATCTGTTGGCATAAGAACCCGTAAGCAAAGAATGGAAAACGATGATTGTTTCATCCAGGTCCCAGATGAAAACCCGCTGGAGAGATGGAGGGAGAACGAGAAGGAAGGGAGAGAGGGGGCCAAAAAAAAAAAAAAAAGAGAGAGAAAAGAAGCAAAATCAATGGTGCACTCTGTAGGGCTGCAAGGTGATCCTCCTGGTCAATAGGCCAGGAGCGTGTATTTGCGTGCCACAGGGACCAGGATCCATTTGCTTGGATTGGTCACCGCAACACCCCTCTCATCACCCCGCTACACACATTCCACCCCTTGCCCTTTACATTAGAGTAATCAATAGTGACAAACTAATTAACTCGATATGTTAACATGCCATGATGTCAGCGCTATAATGGCTGCTATTATCCTAATTCAAATTAATACCGTATTAATGAAGAAGCCTTGAAATTATCAGGGGTTTATTTTGACAGATGGTCACTATCAGTGTGAGCAAAAGTACCATCATATGTTGCAGCTAGTGAGGCGCTTTCAAGGACTCAGATATATCTTCTGTTCATTTAATTACGAGCCTCATTGTTTATTTACAAGTTATACACAAGAACGCTATAGACGATATGTGTTGAGTCATATATTCCACAATGTATAAATAATTTAGGACTAGGTAAGGAATAAAGTGTTAAAAATTAATGCGTATCAACTGTTTAAGTTGGCGAGGCAGCTATATAGTAAGTGGATTAACATCTATGTGCCTCAGACAGGGCGAGGCTGTCTGTCGCCAAGACAGCGGGCTCATCCTACCTCAAGGTCAGAGTCGGGCGGCGGTGATGGGTTGCTGTTGTTCCTTCTTCCACGGCCACGTGACTTTCCATCCGAGGCCCGGCGCAATCGATCTGAATCTGAATCTTTAATGGGGGTTGATGGACTGTGGATGGTACTGTACTCTCCTGAAAGGAAGGAAAGAACGGGAAGGGAGGGNNNNGTGGGTGGGGGGGGATTATAAAAAGCGCGCATCAAAAGGTTATTTGCTTTTAGAAAAGATGTCTGATTGACCATTTGTCTTGATGCAGAACAGACAGCATCCTGCAGGAGACATTATTGAGACACAAATTATTTAGGACTGCAGATAACAAACATATCATAATTCAGTTATGGAACAGAAAAGCCATTGTGCACTGCACTGATTCAATAAACAAGAAGTAACAGAGTGCATGCCAATGAGATGTCTTATCTAAATGAGATGGCTGTGTGAAATTATGTTAAGTTATAGCTAGCTGTCTTCAGTGCTGTTTGATGACAATTTTAAATGCAGTCATAAAAACTTTGAGTGACTTATAAAGATATGATCTTAATTGCCAGATCATGCATTAATGTCACATGAAATTACAGTGAATTCTACATCTGATTTGAGTTTAGACTTTTTTTTTTTCTTTGCTCACCACGCTGAAGTTTACTAAATGAAATGACTGAAATCATCTCCTCCCTCTGCTGCGCGAGTTAAAATTCCTGACATTTAGTTCAGGCATCGTTCTGCCTGTTTGACTTTTACCTGCGGGGTGGTCTGTCAGGGCCTGGCTGGTGATGCCATCGGGTGGCTCCTGGAGGGTGTACGTGGTGGTGGTGGTGGAGGGCGTGCTGGGACTGGTGTTGTTACTTGTCATGTAGGGGGAAGTGTAGGGTGAGCTGTTGTAATACTGACCATACTGGCTCTGGCCAAAGCCATGATAGCTGGGGTAGTCCTAAAGGGCAAGAAAGTGTAGGATGATAAGAATAAAGTATGTTGCATTTGAATCAGGATAGGGTAAATGTAAAAGGGGAGATTGTGATCAAAAAGAGGACAAAAATGTGGCAGAGTTGAAAATAAAGTAGGTGGTTAGGCTGAGTAATCTGAGATTTGCCCTGCACCAGTGTTGCTACTTTATGGAGCAGATTCCAAAAAAATAAATGCAAACACATGTCTGTTCTGTCCTACATCTGGACAACGATCTGTCTTTTTTTTCTTCTCTCCTTTCTCTGTGGTATAATCCAAGTGTTGAAAGAAGCACAATAGATAATCGTGTGTACAAAGCTTTTTGACATTGCGAGTGATTTATGTTGACTGTGTCACGGCTGAAACATAGCATATTGTGTATGCATGTTTTAAGTAGATTCTCAAGGTCGAGTCTGCAGAACAAACCTCAGCTATGAACTGTTAGCTGTATATTAATATGGATCAAAGAGATGAGGAAGAAGCATACACCTACCTGTTGTGTGCTGTTAAAGCCAGTTGAGTTTGTCAGAGAGTTGTTTCCTGCATACAATCCTGACGTTGTTGTGAAAGAACCACCTTTAGGGACAAAAATAACTAAACTTTAAAAGGTACTCATTGCAAGACTGGACAAAAAAAAAATCATAAAGTAAGAAAAAAAAATCAACACAGCGACTTTCCTCAGATCGATAGGTAATGTGTCCTTAAATTAAAAATTTATAAGCTAAATTTGCGACAGGATCCAAACTACCACATGCATTTGTTTACCACTGGAAACAGCCAAAGTGACTGAAAACTTTTAGTTACACATACCTATTTTATTCCAACATATAGAAAAAGAACAAGTGCAAAGCAGTGCAATGACAAATATAAATTGGAACGAAGTTGAAAAAAGAAGGATTTTCTTTACGCAAGAGTTTGTGTAGATGAACAGAAGGAGGCCTCAGGGAGCACTCCAAACAGTGGTCTTATCTTTCCCCCTCTTCCTCTCTTATCAGTGATTGGATCAGGACTGATGAATGACGAGCTAGGGGGGGTAGAACCCACCTCCAGTCCCGAACAATGTGAAGAACACAGTAGGCTGTTGTGTGTGAACTACTGAAGGGTGGCGTTGGGTGCAGGGAGTGGAAATGGTGGATGCAGTGGGACCGTGCATGGCGGTAGCAGGGGCAAAATACAAGAGGGCTGAGGTCGCCGGGTGGGTTTGTTTCTGAAATCCAGCCCTAATGAATATGTATTCTCTACTTCTCACTTGCCTGAAGGATGGTCCTCCTGGGTAATTAAATCATTCAAAAGGCTGATAGCATCTAATGGCTTAATAACACACAAATCATGAGTTAAAGGGAAGAAGAGCTGCATCAGTCCTCTGCGACAAAAACTCTCTGTCATGTCAAGGAACAGCAGAAGGGCAGAGCAACCGCACCAGAAAACTTTAAGGTTTAGTTAAGGTTGTGTGGTAAGGTTATGAGGAATTACTATTTTACCATTTGAAGATAACTCTCTGAACGCTCTCAGTTTGAAGAAACAGAGTATATTTCTGAGCAGATCGATGAGTTAACAACTAGTTTAAGCAGCTTCTATCTCAATTATTTTAAATATTTTATAAACATTTACACAGCTATTAAATTGTGCATTATAGATTATGTACATAAACTCTTTTGATTATTTGCAAGCTCAGAAAGCTGCTGGAAAAATTGTCATGCAAAATTGTTGTTGTAAAAACAAATTAGCATAAGACCCAGTTCAGACTAGACATTGGCTTGTCAATAGTAAATTGCAAGAGTTAAACTCTATTTGTGTAAACTGAAATCATTCAAAGAGCTGTCTACAACAGGTAAGATGTACCAATATCAGAAAAAAACACCTCTTCATTAAAGTTTAAAAAGGATTGCATTTAGAAAAATAGAAGAATATTTTAAGCCCAGCAAATGAACATTATTCTGCATACCAATTATATAAAGGCAAATATAAAATAGTTTCAAAAAGATAAAGTAAAGCTTTTCTTGTAGCCAACAGAGGCCTGAAATTCAATCGTTTCATTACAAGTAGACCTATCTAGGCTAAATTGTCATAGCACAAACTTAAAATACATTATTACTAATTTATGTCCACATAATTACAGAGGCACAAAGAGGACATTGATAGGCACTCTTTAAACATCTTTTTCCCTCAGCACCATCCTTCACGATCCTCCCATTGTCAAAAAGGTATCCCACAATTACACTGAAAATGAGGCAGGAGATAAATTTACTGTTCTTAAATGAGGACGTAATTACACCTCTGTTGTTGGAGACAAACAGAGGGGAGTTCCTTTCATGCTCTGGTCATTGGCCCCTACAGAAGGGCCCTCCCACACCGTGACAAACGTGAAGCAGCTTTCAGAAAAGGTAGAATGACTGGAGAAGGTTGTGTGTGTGGCGGGGGGCAATGAAAGCTAGGAAAGGCAACACAAAAAGAAAACAGTGGAGCGCTTGGCCTTGTCAGTTACGGAGCTAGAACAGTGATTACAACAGGAAAAAAAAAAAAAAAAACAGAAGAGGATCCAAAAATTAGACAGATCCACAAATAATTTGTGTAGCTTCATGTTTTTTTCATCTACAGTAAGTTTTCTCATAACACTTCCCTCTTTGTTGGTTTGTTTAATGCCTCGAGGTGAACAGGGGTGTTTCTAAAACTTTCATATACTCTTTGCAGAAAGTTCAACATCAAGTGAAAGTGCACTGGAACAATGAGGCCGAGACAAGGAGGACCGAGGCTGTGAAGGACAACAAATTAGCCTAATACACAGTTCAAACAGTCATAAAAACTCTCACTGGGAGCGTTTGAGGGTTGCTCTGTGGAGAACAAGGAGCCACATAAAAGCTGCGGGGACCCCTGCTAGCCCAGTGAGAATGAGCCCATGCTGTTGGGAGTGGTGGTGCTGGTTATAGAAGGGGAAGGGGGGTGAAGGGGAAGAGTGGGGGGTGGTTGTGGTTCCCCGGGGGGCATGTTTTCTCTCCCTCCCCCTGTCCTTCTGCAGTTAGTTCACTCACTCAAGACCAGACACCATCCCGCCCTCCTCTCCTCCTTCCCTCCTGCCTTCTGGCTCCACAATTGGAAGTCCATTTGCTTTGCTTGATCAGTCCCCTTGCCATGGGCTATGTCTATCATCAGTGCACAATATTTGTAGCAGAAGTTCCTATGCCTCACTTGGGAATAGACTATCAAGTCCAGATGGGGCTCTACTTTTAAAAAAAAGGTAACCAAGGCTTCAGGTTCTTCAGAAAGCATGATCATTTTGGGACAGAATGCTGGAATTCAATTATTCACCTAATTAGCATCTGCTCAGTCTCACTGTTATGTCCTTGTCTCTTTAAGCACTTCTTAAATTTTATCTCTTTACAAAAAGTGGATGCAGAGGAAAAGAGAAGAAAAAAAAAGTCAAAAGATTGCCAAGAAACACCTTTGTTTCATTTATGATTTTGTTGCCACAACTTCAGCACCCACACATAACTCCATGGGATCAGACATGAAAGCAACAAGCAAAAACAATAATTTAATCGTCCGCTGTCTTGACAGCTGGCCACAAGCTGGTTGCAGGGGACACGGAACCGAAAGAGGCGTATCAGATGTGGAAAAAGTCTTTGGTTGGGACACCCAGGCCTGAGGCACATCACCCAGGCAGATCAATAGGCCAGAAAGAGTAATGATGATGGCGTGGCGGACAGCCAGAGCCACAGTTAGAGAACCCAGAGCCAGAAAAGTGGCCAACCTGTCATCTAACAAGGCTGTCAATTACGAATGCACTTAATGCTAACATAGGGCACGTGATAGCTACAGATAGCAGGAGAGAGTGAGACCGAGTCAGATGGAAGGGAAAAGAAAAACAGTTGAAGCACAATACTTAGAACATGAATGTCAACATAATACTGTCATCGTGAGTTAAACTCCTAATGCCAGAGAAGCAGCTTTTGGATTTTACTTCACATGCTCTGCTTCTGTCTCCCCCTTCGCGCTCATCCTGCTGGGCCATGTTTAGGTACTCAGACGCACGCTGCAAACCCAGTGTGACCAACTGTATTTGGTTAAGAGGCATAGAAAAGAGATTTACCCCAGCAACATCTGCTGCTGACTTGAATTTATGTATTGTGAACTGCTCTGTAGGATTTTCAGCAACAAGTGGAGATATTTCAAATGTCAAACTTTGGATATTACAGGAAAAAAACTTGAAAATAGAGCTAGCAAATATGTAATTGTCCCTGCATAGTGTAGTATAGCATAGACAGAGGAACTTTACATTCAGCATGGAGTCTGGTCTCAGTTAAACTAAATGTCTGACTGCACAGCAAGAGCAAAAAAGCGGGAGAGCAGCGCACAGCAACTCATCTTTATTGGTTTCAAGGCCATAAATCTCTACAACCTCAGCGCTTAAACAAATACAAATATGATCACAGGGAGAAAAAAACAAAGGCTGGGGAGCGACATGGCTGATGCCTTCTAAGTGCCTGCCATTTTTTCAATATGTGTTGATTCTTTTAAGGGGAGAAAAGAGGGAGGCAGTTGGTGTGGCTGCACATTACACCGCCGGGATGCAACCATCGTCTCGAGTGAGGACAAGGTCTGTGTCTTGTGTCAGTCTGGTTGTGTATGCTATTAAATTAGAAACAGAGGCCTGTTTCTCTAATCGTTTGCAAAACAGTACCAAAAAAAACCAACCCTAATTTGGTTGGGTAACCAGAGGAGGAATATTTAGACAAGAGACTGAACTACCATAGATACTTGAAGAGATAAGCCAATGAGGGAAAACACAAATTAAAGAGGAAAAAAAAAGAACCACCATGTTTTAAAACTGCTGGTTAGACAAAATGTGCTTCACATTTTTGCACAACATGTTAGCCATTTTTGGGTGTTGGATTTTGGAGTTTGCTGATCAAACTGAGAAGAAAATACAGAAGTCACAAAGATGTTCTCACCCTGCATCTGGTAACTGTAGGGGGCCTGTCCTGTCTGTGGTGTGGTGAAGCCGGAGCTGTAGCTCAGGAAGCCTGTCTGTCCCGGGGACTGGGACTGGCTCAGACCCCCCTCGGTCTTTATGCCTGCCCACAATGGACCTAAATCAGTTAGTGACACCAGATCGGTTTGATGCACAGACAAGAGTCAACACAGTTTTAAATTACACTGGTCACAGCAAAGGGACTCCGCCTCTGTCTGTTAGCATAACACACTAATCACAATGGATGAGCTGTGATTATCTGATAACTGATTTTCACTATTCTCTGTTGTTTAGAAATATCATCTCACACTGTCACAGAAGGAGTTGGCTGCTTGGCTGTAAAAACAAAGGCATGCTTGTGCTGCGATTGCTTTGTTTACTGTTAAAATTAATAACAACTGTTAAAATACGATGTAGGTCACAAGTAAAATGATGCACAAGTAATGACACATTTGGCTTGTGTTTGTGAGTTACACTGACCACTGTCTTGGCTGATTCAGCCACAGTAGTAGTTTCTATGCAGCAGGGCTCCATTCAAATAAACAGTGTAAATTCCTGCACATATTGGAGAATTTTCAGGGGTCAAAACACTCCACAGACTTTGGACAAATAAAGCCATGTACTGTGGACTTTCTCCTGCAACGCTAGAGGAAACTGGTTTCTGTTTTCAGATTTATATCGCCAATCTTTTTGATCTGTCCGAAAAAAAGCTTTACAAGCAAATTCTAATTTACGGCACTGACAGAGAGTATACAGGCACTAAACAACAGCTCAGCATATCTGCAGCTCTGGGAACATGGTTTGACCTTCAGCAATGAAAAGAAATAATTTCTTATTTGTTATGCTTGCTAACAAATAGAAATAGAGTTGTATGAGTGATAGATGTTAGTCTTACCATAAGCTGGGATGCCATAGGGCTGTCCAGGCTGGGGGTAACTAGCATACGCTGCAGCCTGCTGCATTCCTGTGGTGTACTGCGTCTGTCCGTACGCAGCCATGTTTTGAGATGAAGGTGTGGGGAGAATATGTGGATATGTCCTGCTATTAGAAAAAAAGAAACAACAATAAAAGTGAGAAGATAATACAGGAAGAAAGAGAGCCAAGTTTTACCCTCATATCCACAAAAAAAAACTAGAAATTCTTTACAATTGTGCTGCTTTTTTTTTTAAACAGTCAACCACGCTATAAGTCAGACAACATCCCGCAGCTCGTATACAAAGAGAAAGAACAATAAATGGCAAAGGAAATTCTTGCAGGATAATAATTACAACAGATTTCAGAGTGCACAAACTGAAGACATCCAAGCAAACAAAGCCAGTCAGAAAGCCTCAATCTAACAGAAGGATCTAATTACAGGTCCAAATGAATCTGGATGCTGTATTTTTTTAATAGAAAAATAAAAGAAACCTTACTTGGAAGGGTAAATCTGTGGAGAGAACTGGTGAGTTTGTCTTGGGCTGAAGCCACTGGTTCCAATAGCTGAAGAGAGTTAAAAAGAAAAGAGGCAAGCACATATTTAAACATTAAGAAATAAGGTAAATATTGTACTCTGCCAAAAAGAACTGCTGCATTCCAGGGAAAGAGGAATAACATTGCTCTACTCTATTTATTGTGGTAAACTTATTTAAGGTTGAAAACTGGAGAGCCGTAATGAAGCTAAATAATTGGGTAAGAACATCAGGTTCTTGTGCTGACGCGCGTTCTGGGCTGCTGTGACGACGGTCGGCAGCTTCAGCTGCCTTGGACCTTTTCAACCACAAGAACATTGGAAGTGACAACTCCTGCTGCAGGTAGCTTGCTACTGAATAATTCTTAAATCTCTGACAGCATGTGTTTCCTCAGTGTTGCTGACTTGGCATTAAAACGAGCATACATGTTTTAATCGTGAACTTGTGCCACTTAAAATGTCCCTTTTGCTGTTATACGTCTGAAAAATGTTAAAATTAAAAAAAAAAATCATACATTTTGTGCTGCAAATGATAAGTGTTTTGGTAAAAAAAAAAATCAAATAATATAATAAAAGAAATATAAATAAATAAGATAAATTAAGGACAAATACATGAAAATAAAAAAATAAGTAATAATATGAATCCACAACACAACTTCAACAAAGAAGCTTTGAGTTGCATGACAGATATGTAAAATTTATTAAAATACTTTAAAAACTTGCACATAAAGCACAAGAAAAAGACATAATATTTAAATTTATGTAGTAAATTTGACAAAACAATTAGAATTCAGACAGCAGCAATCTCATTTTTTTTCTTGTTTTTGCATCTAGCTGCAGTGGAATGGCACAGTTCTGAGACATCTGCCTAATTGGTCTTGACATGCAAAATGAAGGATTTTGTTGCGAGGGAGCGCTAACTGTATGAAACCGTATGCCGTAACCCCTCACACACGTTGTTAATGCCGAACACTTTTCCCACATCGGCAGCACCTGCCACTGGACGAAACCTTCTCCTCTGAGCAGCGCTCTGGGTTTCCCCCACGGAGGATGTGGGGTATATGATTACTAAATTTCATTAATATCGTCAGAGACAAAAGTCATACAGTTATTGATGCCCTGCGAGCGTTAGGTATCAAGTACTTAGATAAATAACTGAGCAAGTACAGGAAAATTAGCAGCAAGATAATATGTAGAGTGGCTGCTAGAGAAAACACAACCTGCAACCAAACATAATAGAGATCACTTTTATTACAATGCTCAATAAACATTGTAGCCTTGGCCTTTTTTTAGCAATGTGTTTATGCTTTTATGTGTGTGTCTGTGTGATGTTTCTTTGCAGAAAGGAAGGTGTGAAAACTCTGACAGGGCGATAGGGTAACAGTCCGTGGAGACTGAGGGCCACTGGGACGCCGTGTCAGTCCACTGGACAGACAGGCTCAGAGCATTACATGTCATAATTCAGTCCTCACTGACATGGGAACCAGCCGAACGGGCAGCAGCACACACACACACACACACACACACACACACACACACACACAAGTAAGCAAGCACAGCAGATAAATATGCTGACAAAGTCCCTCGTTTTTAAACACACTTGCACACAGACGTTTTGGCTGCTGGGCTGTTTCCTGAGGCCTGGCTTATCAGCTGTCCATCTCCAGGCTCATCTCATCATCAGTTCTGTTGTTGTGTGTGCGTGTGTGTGTATATATGTGTGTGTGTGAAGCAGCCAGACACGAGTGCACACACACACAATCGTTCACACCAACCCTCTCGTCTCACCTGATCCTGAGAAGCTGTCCAGAGCGCTGTCTGCTACTGAAGAGGCGATTTCGCTGCTGCTCATTGGCTCGGTTTTAACTGCAGACAAAACAAAGTCGCACTGTCACCGAATCGTATCAGGAAATAGAAACTTTTCATTTTCAAAATTCTTAGAAACAAAAAAGAGAAAAAAAAGGGGAGTTGTAAGGAGTGAGTAGTTAAACATCTTTTCCACAGTATTTCAAGATCTAATTTAAATGTAATGTAAAAACACTGCAAAATTCATCACATCAGGAGTAAATAAATTTAATAGTAATAATTTATTTTAATAGAGAAGTGGGTAAAGAAAATGAATGGATGGATAATTGATATAGAGCAACACAACTTAAGCTATTTTTTTTTACTATACTAGTTATTTATACAGTTTAAGTTTAGAAAATATATTTTAAAACTGGTTCAACACATTTTTTTTTACAATTTATATTTGACAATGGTTGTAGTACTCCAAACTACTAAAATATAAAACGACTGTCTAAATTAAATAATAAAATACAGGCTTGTCAGTAATAAAATTTGAATTGAAATAAAAACTCTTCCCTTTAGATGTACTTGAAAGTTACTGGGGGTGAAAAAAAAAAAACTAAGACATGCAACTACAACCGAAATGTCAAGGAAATATATGGCGTATAAAATCTTTTTAAGAGTGTAGCGAACGCTGGTTGACCTTGACTCTATTAAACAACCCAGCAATAGATTTGCAAAGACAATTTCACAGCTATCTGACAGCTCAGGAATCTTTGAAATCAATCCATTTCACTTCAGGCATGCTCTTTCTTTTTTCTTTTTTTGGCAAAACAAATTGACAATGTGGGCAAAAGGAGTCATGCTCAGTGGAATCCCTCATGGTTGAAGAAACCATTTGCTGTCATGTTTTACATGTTTCTGCTGTGCTCGCTCAATGCAGAAACACATGTTGATGGGGGAAAGCACCTTAGAACCACACAATGATAAAAAATATAGTTGTGAAGTGCATGCAGAAACTGGCACACACTCAGGTCACATACCGCACAATAACCACTGTATTCAGGAGATAGTGTGGAACGTCCAAATAAAAACAAAATGCTTGGTTCGCAAGTGCACAGTTTAACCAGTCAATAACAATAAAATCAAGGCCAGTCGGTGCCAAACCATGCTTGAAACAGAATACCACAAAATACCATAAACATCCATATAGTTTCTTAATGAAAGGCACAATAGTTGAGGCAGTTTTGCAGTGTTGCAGCTTTAGATTTGAGGATGATTTTAGCAAACACAAATAGCTTTTTAAGTGAAGGAACTGGTTCAGAAAAGTCAACCACAAGGAGGGCTTTATTTGAGTTAGGGAAAACACCAAGTATTGTCCTTTCATTGTGGCACTAAAAGTAGACAAACCTGCTGTAGACTGTGAGTTAGAACCTAACAACCAGTCTGCAGTGGTAAGCATTGTGATGTTATCACCTATGGGAAAGACAAAAACGGCAAAGGGACACATGTCATGACTGACTGACAAGCACAGGCGCTACGTTGCGAGTTTTGAGAAAAAAATACACCCTGAACTCAGGGCTGAGATCAACCTGAAGGTTAGATGACAAAGGCTGATTTTAATAACTTGATGGTTTGTGACTGCTTCACTAAACAAAGGCTCAGATTTAAAGCACAGGAGAATCACCTGAGCAAATAAGTATGTATAGCAGAGCCCACATTCAAAACTCGATCATTTCCATGCTGTGGGCTTTGAATAATTACATGGTTACTTAAATAAACAGCTAATAAACACCGGAAAACAAATCCTGTAGGCACTGAAATGTGCAACCTACAGATGTTCAAACAGAAAATAGAACCTAAGGCTCACAATATTTGTAATTGCAAGCAAATTTAAGGTATATTCCTACCACTGTTGATTAAAATATAATATAATAAAAAATTAATACAAAAATACTAGAAATAGACATAAATAACTTTAGTTTTGTTGCTTCTCATGGATCACTGTTACATCTAAAACTACTTTAAATTGTTAAACTTCCACGGCAATATTTAAAACTTTGAAATATCACACAATTATAGCCCGCGTACCTTCAGTGCCATTGGGTGTCATGGAATTGTTAGTGATGTGCGAGTTGTCGAGGTTGGGACCATTAGGAGATTCGCTGCTTCCACTTACTCGGCTGTGAGGACTGGCTAGATCCTGCATTTCCATAGACCTGACACACACACACACACACACACACACCAAATCAGATTACACAAATCATTCTGGTTTCAGGGAAGACACAGAGCTCTGATATGCAGTGCTGTGCACACGGTGTGCAAAGTTGTAAAATCTAAAAGGAATACTGTGATGCAAAAAGTCTTTAGGTCTGCATGAGAAAATAAAAAAATATATCAATGAAATTATACAGCTTACAGAATTTTAATTTTGACACAAAATTAAAAAAAAAATCAATATACAAAGAGCAACACGTGACACAAACAGATTTATATAAACAAATGGAAAATATTTTAACTATAAAATGCTTTCTGATATTACTCCTATTCACTGTTTTATATGTTTACTTTCAAATTAGTCTGGTGTTTCATGAAGCTTTTACTGTTTATCATTCTGTGTGTGGTGATGATGACTGCTAACAGATGTCTGCTGGTTTGAGGCGATGCCTAATGTGTTAAAAATGCAGCATTCTGCCTGATTATAAGGGCCAGTGATGGGCGGATGAGAAGCCCATGAGGCATGTGTTTGCTCTGGCAAGCTCCTTAATTGTTTCTGTGTTTATACAAAAGACCACGCCACTGAAAACATTATTCTATCATTTGTGTGCTCAGAGGATTTGATCGGGATCAGACAATGGAGCATAAGGAAGGCACGAGTGATTTGAAGCAATACGGCCGTAGAGTCTATACCCAAGTTGTCTCGCCACTGTTCCTGTTGCAACAGTTTACTAAAATTACTGCCAGAATGTTTTATTTTTCATGACATTGCATTTTTTAAAATTATATTTCAGGATTTTTTTTTTGTTACAGATAAACTTTCATATAATTTTAAAAGATAAACAAACAGAACAAAACAAAAAACTTCAAGTATAGTCAGATGCCAAATAAAAGATTAAAAAAATATATATATATACTTGCTAATTTTAAACATGACATTTAGTGTAGCTTGACAAATATAAGTCTTTCTTTAGGTTAAAAATGCAAAGTAGTTATTATTACAAATGTATTACATGTTTTAATGACTCTATCACAGAATAAAAAGACAATGAAACAAGCAGTAAAACCAATTTTAAAAATTGGTAATGAGGAGAAACTGACCCAGTAATGGAAGCTGCAGTGTCTTTTTCCCAGAGGCATATTAATTTACTTCTGCCCTAAAATTATCACACACTACGAACTGAAAATACTTGAGGATGATGCAGAGGCTGCTAACTCTAATTCTGCTTAGCTCTTTGCTCTTTTAGTTTGCTCAGACCTTTCAGTTGTAGACTAAAGGCTGTAAATCCTTTGCTTTACGGTCAGTCAGAAAACAAAAATAATCAGAGAAACGTTGTCGTTTGTTTAGCAAAGGCTTTACGGCGATCTCTGATGCGACACAGACACCTACATTTCTATAGTGTTACTGAAACTGGCTCTTACCTGGACCTAGATAGGTCTGAGTCCTCTAAAAGCACACTCCCTTTCTTTATTCTGCCTCCACCTGCCCCAGCAGAAACAACGTCAGTCCTTGTTACTGCAGCTCAATGTCACAGTCCGGAGCCATCCATGACACAAAAAAGGCCTATCTGAGAAAACATTATTGTTATTCTGGAGCAGAATGGGAAGAGAGGGCTGGCGGGGGGAACAGAGGCTCACATTGTCTGTCTCTGAGCCGCAGCCCTGCTCCACTGTTGTTTCCTCCTCCAGGTCCTCCCTCCTCCCTGAGCAAAGGGAGCATGGCCAAATGACGGAAAGGTGATTCATCATTGGTCTACGACAGCTGCAAACTGGATTAGCCCTCCCCCAATCAACATGCAAAGCGGCTTAGCCAAGGTAAGCAGGAAGGGTGGGGTGGGGGTGGGGGGGAGGGTTGTGAAGGTAGGCAGAAGGGTGAGGGGTTGGGGACTGGAGGGGCTGAGGGGCAGCGGAGTGTGGGAGAGCCTTTCTACTTTCCTGCTGCCTGGAAAGAAGATGGGACTTGTTGAGCAGAGGCAAGCCAAGCGTGACACCCCCAGCATCTTCAGCAGATCTTTCATCTGCAATTGACACTATCTGAAATTTATCAGCACTCCTGCTCCAGGCAAACTGACAGGTCCTAATGACCATCAGGGCTGCTTCCCACAGGCCTGCCCCAGCCTGCGGCCATGACGCAGTACGAAAATACGCAGCTTCCCGACTTCACAGCCACTTCCAATGACCACATATGCAACACGTACCCTCAAACAAACACATCAACATAAACTAAAAAAAAAGTTCATGTATATGCCTATTTCTTCAGCACAAAAAGAATCATAACTCATGCCTGTATGTCTGCAGACACATATACACACTCATGCAAAGGGCACCTCAGAGGCCCCAGATGAGTGTTGTAAATGCACACACACACATCCCTCACACACACGGGGCACTTTAGAGGCCCCCAGATCAGTGGTGCATCTCAGACAATGAAGGAGACTGGAAACAAGAACATGGAGAGCATATGGAGCCACATATGTTTCCTATGACGCTACGAATGCCTCTATTACTCTCCGTTAGCTGACAGTTAACGTTTCGCTGTCCACTCCGGCTCGGCCTGCCTCTCTGCAAACATCAAGCAGAGCCATATACTCGCACGGCTATAACACTATATTAGACTTGACTCAAGCCCACCATGGGAATAGAGGGTCCAGAAAAAGGTCAAAGGTATTCATCTGGTCAGGAAAAAAAAGACATATAAGGTCTTTTTTTTAAAAAATACTGGCAGGATTTTTTTAATGGCTCACTGTTTACATGAGCAAGGGTAACCTGAGCTCCATGGTCTTAAGTTTTTTTTTTTCAGCAGGCTTTGCTCTTCACACCAAGGCAAAGCCTTCATGAATACCATTCTAGCTTTACAATTTGCCTTCTCTCCCACTGCTTATGGCACAGCAAAGATAACCAACGTTATTCATTCTCACTGTGAAAATCATAAACAACGGCTGTTTCTCTTTCTAGCATTTCCTAATGTTGAAATCTACAAAGGGAAAGTAAAAACAGAAAAAATATGTATATAAAATAGAACTGATTGAGGTAAAAGCCAAAAAAAAAAAAAAAAGAAGAGAGAACTCTGTTCTACCACAGCACATTAACAGCGATCACAGAGTTGAGGGGAAGTTGTGGAGTAAGAGTCCTGTGGTGGATTGATGTGGTGTGTGTGTGTGTGTGTAGTGGCTGGTTTCTGCTCAGTGCAGGCCAATAAAGCCATTACTGTGTTGGTGTCTCTACCACCGCCAACAGGTGAAATCAGCCAGGTGGAGATGGAGTGAGAGGAGCCCAGATTTAACCCCAAAAACAAACCATTTCTTTTTCTTCACCACTAAATATTTATTGTTTTTAAAAAAAGGGGGTCTGCATTCAGCATATTTGATGTGCATCTTACTTCAACCTGAACAGCCAGGTCTTTGAAGCTGCCAAGAACAAAGCCCGGCGAGATGAAGCGCTGGAAGAGTCATCAAGAAGACAAAGTGCCACAACAAGCTTCTTTCACGCTGGTTTGCCAGCCTTTTCGTTTTGCTTTACTTATTTCAAGACCTGCATTTACAAAGGTAAATATAACCACAGCCAAGCTTTTAGCATAAATCATCACAGCATGCAGGGCGTCTAATCTGCAGCAAATCTTTTTTTTTTTTAAACCTATGCAACAGTTTGTTGATTCATACAGATCGTGCCATTTTAAATGCAAAATTTGTCAACTCAGAAAAAAAAAATCAAGAATTTCTTTTTATACACTTCAAATACATCTCCCATAGTTCTACTCCCATAGAATCTCTCTGTTTACTCAACTCATGTCTGTTACAACCTTTGCAAAACAACACTTTAATCAAAATTTAACTTTAAAACAGCTAATCCCCACTTAAGCTGGTCAGCTGAATCCACATGGTGGCCCAGGAAAAATAAATCCACTCGCAAAGAATGTAGATGCAGACAACAATTGGACACAGATGTGAATGGAGTGAGGCAGAGTTTACAAAATGCTACACTTCATTTGTGTCTCTGTACGTGGCCAAAGAAATGACTGCCTCCAACAAAGGCAATGCTAAACTGACTGAATTTAGTTTTTTACTCTAAAAAGTTAAAACATTTCATGAGGCTATTGCTCACCTTTTACAAAACAAAACACAAAAAACAAAAAAATTGAAATTACGATAAGGAACCTTTTTTTTTACTTGATTTAAAATTTAATTTATAGCATCTTTGATAAAAATGTAATAAAGTGACCAGCCATGCTAAATTTTTCACAAAAATTTAAATTTCATCAGATCTAAAATGACCTCACAGAAGGTTTAAAATCAATGTAGATTTTTTAAAAATAACCAAAGCACAAAAATCACAAGACGTTGCTTGTCGACCTGCAGTTTGTCTCTTTTATTTGGATTAATCCAACACGGTTCTCCAGCAGTTCACACCACGGCTACATTAAATCTGTTAATACGGCGCTCTCCAACCTTCAAAATTATTTCCAGAAGGCCACTTTGCCTTTGAGGGGGCCATCAAACAAGATTTAAGGTGGATATTTTATCACAACTTGCCCGACCACCGTGACCACTGCAGAGCGAGGGAGACTTTACAAGAAAAAAACCTGAAAGCAGGTCAAGGGACAAATCCTAATGATTTTGTCACGTAATGCTTCTAACTCGAGCGTTGAGTCTGTCATTTATAAAATAAAGATCAATATGTTGAAGAGAGAAGATACTTAATTTGTATATTTAGAATTTCTTTTTTTTTTTTTACTTTTAAAATAAAAGTGCTGAGGCTAATTTACAATGATCCACACATAGACATATTTATAAATACACCCAGAAAAGGATATTAGTGATTAGGGAGTGGTAATGGAAATAGTCAGAAATCTAATTTCCTGTTCTTTCAACCACATATTTGAAAAGTGTGTTAACAAAACAACACCCCACGGTATTTAGTAAACAACCCCTGCCCACTAATCACCTACTGAAGGCTACTTAATAGAAGGTCCCTACTTCCTTCTTCCTTCTCCTGGGCTCTATTTTTAACCCCCCCATCTTCCCTTCTACTAGCTGAAAGAGGCTGGATCATTTAGCGCTCTGTGTCTTTCACCATTTTCAATCTCCAGACTAAGAGCCTGGCCGGCTAGACACGTCCAATACGGAAGGGATCAGTCCTTGGGCAAACAATGCCACCGTCACCGGCGCACACTGCTGCTGCACATGCATGAAGCGCTGCAGCCAGGCAGGGAGACGCAAATACGCAGAGCAAACAGGCCTAAATCGGCCCCGTTCTTTATCTGTTAATTAGATAAATAAGGTTATTGTGTGTGAATAGCTGCAGCAGGCATTTCCACGACCGCTGTCATGTTTGTTCTCATGGAACGGAGGCAACTTTACAGACAGGCTGGCTCACAAGCCTATCCTAACCTCTTCATTTCATCTCTGTCATCAACACACACTTTTGTAAACACCAAGAAAAGGAAAAAAAATAAATTAGAGGGTGAAAAAGGAAACAAGAATAAAAGGCCAACTTCTAAAAAAAAAAAAAAAAAAATGTCCCACATGATAATTTTTTAACTCTAAGATGTAAGCTTGCGATCAAACGCAGGAATTGGTCCTTCAATTAGTGGGGCTGGTGATTACATCGGGTGAGTCATCGTCACGGCGAGCGAAGGCGCAGCGCGGCTGGGAGGCGAGGCCTGTTGTCCTGGTCAGACGCCGGGAGGCTTTCAGGTCTCCTCGCAGCATTCCTGGCCTCAGCAGATGGCATTAGATGTCAGCTGCTCTAACTGCGCTGGTGTTATTGCTTCTGCCAGGAGAAAATCAACTATACTGCAAAATACAACGGGCCTTTCCTTTCTTTATACCAAATGTAAAATAAAGCAAGTTGAAAAGATTTAGATATATTTGCTTTAATTTCAAACCAAGTGAAAATGTTTGTTTTTAATTAGAAAACAATAAAACAATGAGGTAATTATTTTTTAATGGAAACTGCAATATTTGGAAATATATACATCTATTTTCTGTTTGTTTTTTCTAACAAAAATAAAACAAAATGCAAATCTATTTATATAAAACGGAAGATTGTGTATTTTTTTTTTTACAATTACAAGTGAATCATTTATTTTGGTAATATGAAACACTATTTTAAACTAAACTATTTTAAAATCTTCTTCCAATGATTTACACTTTTACTTTAATATTAGTATTAAAAATAAAAAATTTGAACAGCTCTACAGGTTTAGATTTTGTTAAATAACTGAGACGTATTAGGCTTTGCTTTAAATCCTAACAAATAATTACAGGTAATTTAATTACTAACACCCTTTTTTTGAATTTTAGGAAAAAAATGGAGTTTAAGTTTTAACACAAATTTATCAGCTAAATCAGACAATTCCAAACACGTTCACACACACACTGAAACGAAATCAAAATGTCAAACGTCACAAATAATTTAAAGCCATACTCACTGCAATAATAGATGAATCCCAGTGTGTTTATCTCCTCTTATGTCTTCGCTTGAAAAAAAGAGAAATCTTGGAGGAGAGACGCTGTGCAGTCCGGCAGGAAAGGACAGCACTCTTTTTCTAACCACGTCTCAGAGTGGAGGTGGAATCACAAGAAAAGTAAACTGCAAGGCTGCTTTTTTTCTTTTTCATTTTAGGTGTTGGAACCCATTGAGCCCATGCAGCGCGGTATCTCAGGAGACTCTGTCGTATTCGAGAAAGAGAGTTGTCCGATTACAGCTTCAGGCGGTGACTGGTGAGTGTCTGAGGAAGAAGAGAGGGGGGAAAAAAAAAAAAAAAGAGCGAGAGTGAGGGCAGCAGAGAGGGAGGGAGGGAGGGAGGAAAGCAGTGAATGAAGGGAGGGAGAGGGAGGCTTCTGCTGCTGCTGTTTGAAAAAGCAGAAAAAGTTGCTCGGTGCTCTCACAGGAAGACTTTGGGGCTGGAGGAGGCACAGGGGAGTTGAGCCTCACACAAGCGCCCCATATGTCATTCACTCCCAGCTTTAAGCCAAAGAGTCCTCTCCAGATTGTATCAGTGGAGACTAAAGACAATGAAATGGCAGATCTCTCCAATGCTCACACACCCTGAGGGCTCAAACTTTTCTTCTCTCTATCCCCGTTTCTCTATCTTGTTTTTGCTGTGCTCATTTTTTATTCCCACCACAAACCACTTTTTTTTTTTTTTTTTGCTTTGCTTTCTCTTGTGAGCTCTGGGTCAAAGATGGATTTCTTTCTGTCACAGAAGGACTTCAGAGGGCAGACAGGGGGGCTAGGTCATTAGCTTAGGTGATGGGGAGCCAGAGGTTTAACAGCGGCCGAGTGGCTAGGCTTTGCCCGTCTCCACAGCACTCTAGTGGAAGTCCTCCGTCAACACATACACACAGCGTCTGTGTGCGAGGTAATGATTGCCTTCTGTCTGCTCCAGGTTATTATTTCAACTGTGCAAAGCTGCTACACAAGGCCGCACTGCTACTGATGAGCTAAAACTGGTGATTTATTCAAGCTGATGATGAGGCTTGAACAGATTTTGCTACAATATGTCATGACATTATTTCTAAGAATATCAGTTGTGTGTATAAAATGGTCAAGATACCAATGAACCGTTAAGAAATTTGTTTAATTTCCGCGTCATAAAAGCGCAGATGAAATACCGATTGCAATGCTGACAAATGAGCACGAGGAGAGAGGAAATCATACATTTGCTATGGTAAAAAGGTGGTGAGAGAGAAAAAACACCCAGGCCTGGAAGAATAGTGTGCTGTGTTAGTGGTTAGGCTGGCAATTTTCTTTTTCCTACCAGCCACTTAATGTTGAGAAACAAAACAACCCCACTGAATTATCATGATTATTAAAACTTAGTACTGAATTACTTGTTTGTGTTCTTGATTATTTGTGGACAGGTCACAATGACCAACAAAGGGCTGACCTCAATCTCCTGATTTAAATACACTGCAGTAATTATACAAACGTGCTCCAAAAATAAAAAAAATAAAAAGTCCTGCTGTCTCTCTTAAACCAACAGCCCACAGGTAAAATCTACAAGCTCACATTACAGCATCGGAGCATGAAATATATTGCACATTGAACAGATTGCTGATAACTCAATTGACTAATAATAGATGCTGGGGGACTCTCAGGTAGCTATTTCTAATAGCAGCGAGGAACACGTGCCAATTACGTTACTGTGTTTAAGCAGGGACTCTCTATGTCAATAAGCAGCCGTATGAAATTAGACGGAGATGCAATTTTGCAAGTGAGTTATTTTCAAATTGCACAGTATAATTATGCACGGAGTTGTTTATGTCTCACTGACTAAACTCAGATTTTCCCCCCGTACAGTCCTGAACGCAGCGCTGCACAGTGCGTTTCCAACCAAAGCTTCAATCAGCCTCGCAGTTTTACTGGGAATGACTTGTGATTACTTCACTATTTTCATGTTCCGCAGTATTAAATTAGAGAGCGTCGAGCGTAAAGAGTTAAACAGGGAAAATTAAGCTTTGAAGTTAAAACTGTTATTGTTTTGAGCTATGGAGTCTGTAAAAGAGAGTGACACAAATATAAAATTATACAGTTTAAGAGAACTACAATGTTTTCTAAAGAACTCAGGTGTGCAAGTAAAAAAACAAACAAACATTAAAAACAATAAAATGTGCAGCTACAAAAACCTTGAATTCCTCTCTAATAGAAGATAACAAAAGACGCAATGATACGGTTCAACTGACATAAGCGCTAAAAAAGCACTTGCCAAAAACTATATCAAGGAAGAAATTGGAGAAGTGAGCTAAGATTAAACGAGAAGCCGTTCTTTATTAAGGATTATCTTGATGGGACTCAATGGTCTTCATGTGGGGCTGCAGGGATGCCTGCCTGCAATTTAGAGTGAAGAGAGATGTAAACTGTCCTTTTCTGCCAACAGGTTATCCCCTCAGAGACTTAGTTGGACACAAAGGATCCAGGTTTTAAGATAAAGAATGGATGTAAATTTAAATAGACCTTTTTTAGTGACTTCTTCATTTTGTCGTTCCACCGTCTTTGTGAAGCGGGTTCACTTGGCTTGATTAAGAATATATAAACAGTGCGGAAAAAATGAGGAACTGTGCGACGAGGTATCAAATGGTGCAGATGAAACGAAATGCTCACGCTCTGGTGACACAGTTGCAATATTTTCATATGCATATACTGCAACATTGTTTGGATAGAGCTACTACAGTGTTTATTCAGTGTCACACGTCGAGAAGGATCAGGTTCCTTTTTTGACATACGTCTCCGTAGAGCATTACCCAATCAACCCTGTTGGATAACTTTGAACAAATAAACAGTTTCGTATATTTTTACAGGGATTACCAGGTGAAGTGTTCAACTATTAACTTAAAAGAAAATCCAAAAAAAAAAAAAAACATAATTGAAAGGAAAACTTAAAACTTGTATGGCAAATGCAACATTTAGGCCAAAGCACAGCTAAACAATACAAAACCTGTATTATTTTGAAAAGAAACATAAAAGTTACCGTGGTTATCCCCTGCTGTCAAAATGCAAAAGTGGGCAATAATGTTTTTGCCCATGTCTGTCACCAAAATGTCTCAAGAGCTAATAAAACATGCAAGAAGTATTTGTTCAATGTACATCTTACAGATGAATTTTATTAAAACATGCAGGAAGTAATTGTTGGATACAGATCTATAACTGATTAACCTTCGAAGTCAATCCAGTTCAACAAAGGCTGCACCTGCTAGTTAAACTTAGCCAACACTAAAATAGCTATAACCCTGTTAATTGTATACATATTGAGCTAAAATTTGATGTGGTAGTAGCTGAGAGTCATTCACAACACATACTGTGAGTGTGACGTCTTACAATATTGCATTATTTTTAAGGTTTGACCAAAACAGCTACAACTCCATCATTTTTTCAACATAAGATCATTCTAGTCTAAAACTTTGGCACGGAAGGTGATGGGGGATGTGCATTCCTCCAAGGAATGCCCGGGCCTTTATTTTCAAATGACTTTGTTTTTACAGCGTACACAGTATAAAATTTGTCTATCTACAAAGCTTTCATTTAGCTCTAAAGGAAATCATCAGTGATGATACGTTGTCACCATAAAGAAAAAAAAAACGGTTTTGACAGTGCAGACAGATAAATTTGAAGCTCCTCAAAGAAAATTAGAAGCAAGTCAAGTGCTTTCAAGTGGTGAATGAAAGTTGCGAGTGAAGACTGAATTTTTCATAAACAAACATCACATTGGTGCGCTTCCTTCGGGGAGCAGCAGCATACTTCATCATGAAGCTTTCCTCCACAGACAGCAGGGGACAAAGGAAATGGTTAACCTCCGTGAACGTCACAAGCTTAAATTAACCGAGTGACCTTATTGTTGCAGCCATCTTGGTTCCAAACACAACAAGGCGAGGGTGTTTTAAATCAAGCGAAATGCACATTTTTCGTACGTCCTGTTTAAAATGCAACAATAGAAATGTGAGCTAGAACACAACGTTGGAGAGATCTCACACAATTTACAAAAGCAATTACTATGTTTTGCAGTTGTCTCACTGCGTACTAACTAATGTGTTGTTCAAGATTCTCTGCGGACACATTTGTCAATGAATGTACCATAAGAGGCAAGTATGGTTTACGACCCCTGAAGCACACCTGGGGAAAGTCTATGAGGGCCCTGAAAATCCACAGACAGATATTTTATTGCTCTCCGGTGAGCCCAAAAGAGCCAAACAAGCACACATCAGAGACCTATAACTCAGAATGAGACCTTTGTGAGACTAGAAGCACCACTGAAGGCATTACACATAGAATATATATATATCCTGTGGCAAGATAAAGCCATTAATAAGAGTCAGTTCAGCCAAATTATAAACCTAAATGTGGTTGGCTTGATATATTTATAATCTTCACTGGATTCTGCTTTGTCTAGATTGAATTCAACACTTCTTGTAAATCCTGGCTCTGTTTGTGTTTCTGCACAGTAATTATATAAACAACAGTTTTGGCTTAAACTCAGACATCAGGACACAAGGTTCTAACATTTGAGTGCCAAAGAACTTACAGTAATTTTCAGATATTTCCGCCTGATTAAAA
The DNA here is from genome assembly GCF_001649575.2 of Kryptolebias marmoratus. Lineage (NCBI taxonomy): Eukaryota > Metazoa > Chordata > Actinopteri > Cyprinodontiformes > Rivulidae > Kryptolebias > Kryptolebias marmoratus. The sequence continues at coordinate 17,211,212 of NC_051450.1, forward strand.
AAAAAATAAAACAAGGATGAAATGTTGTTCAGACAGGCCAGATTTGATCTGTTATGTTTCTAAACGGCATACAATTATAAAAAAAAGGGGTGATACAGGAGCATTTGAACTCACTATATACTGCAGAATTTGTTCTTTTTTGTGGAATAACATTTATGGTTGAAAAAATATTAGAGAAAAAAAATCCTATTTATTTACATGTGTTGAACTTAAATTTAATTTAGTTTCATTAAAAAGGGTTAATTTTTTTATAAATAATTAACCTACCTGCTCTCATTTCACTTCTATTAGGATGCTTTTGCAAAACATCATCAACTTTTTTTCAGAAACTGATGTTTACAAAAATAATATACCTAATATCAGTAGGTGAACACTGTAGTAGGAGTTTTTTTTTTTTTTCCTGGTTTGGTAGTAATCTGACATTCTTGTTCAAATGCAGACTCAACAGCAACACCACTAAATCAAAATCAGCTGCACCCTAAAATACCAATATGTTTGGTAATAAATTTTCAACACCTCTCTAATGGCAGCATTTGTCAGGCGAGCCCCAAGTGTCTGGGATTTGGCTTCTTTCTGGTGCAGCCCGGGTCAGCAGCGTGCTGGGAGCCGGGCCGCGGATCAGAAGGGGTGCAGTGGGTCTGGGCCACAGTCATCACCAGAACTTATGTTCAGCACACCACCAACTCCCCATAGGTTAGAGAGCAAAACGCAGAGGTTATACACATAACTGTGGCCTTGCAGTCGCCCCCTCCCTCGGGCCGACTCTCTGTCTCCCCCCCCCCTCCCAGACTCACTTAGCAAACCCCCACCAGTCCAGCTACTGTGACATTTGTGAAGCCAGGAGTCCACATAACAAAAACACATTAGGCAAATGTCTGGGGTCAGACGTCTGTTTGAATTGGCCAGATGAAAGACACTTAGGCTGGGTCTGTGCCGTTCTGCTCAGTGACTAAACTCAGCTACAAAGGAGGAAGTGCTGTGCGAGCCCAGGGTTGGTCTTACTAACAGAATACATTTACTCATTCGAGTTATGATGACATGTTTGGAACGATAGAAGAGCTCAGGCTCAGATATCTAAGCCAGGGTTATTATCAACCAGCTAGCAGCTAGCACACATAGATAAAGAGGTGCGTAAAGTAGACCGGTATCAGATTTAGAAATCTGAATATAGAATACTGAGTTTCTGTTTGTTTGGGCCAATATGTTTTGTTTATCTGTTTGATAAAAAATAGCTTAACTCAATAAATATTTAACAGGACTTGGATATATAAAATTACATATGAAAAAAAAATACTGCTTAAAAGAACAATTCAGTGGGCTGCTGTGAGCTGGCTTTAGCAGCCGCTGCTTCTTCTTTTTTCCTGTTTGCTAATCGACCCAGTATGCACAGGCATCAGCCAATTAATATGATGATCAGTTAATTGGTTCTGACCATTAATTGGCCTACTTCTGAAGTACACTACCAATACTGGAAGATAACGTCTATTGAACCTAAGACCGCATTTGTTCTCAAATCGGGAAGTGCAAGTGAACACAGGTTGTGTGTTTGCAGTGATGAATAGGCACGGCCACTGAACACCAGCTTTCAGTAATATTTAACTCCTGACTTAACATCTGGGATAATAGTTGACACTGAATTCTTGTCCATATGCATTAAAAGTACGCTTTGATTATCTGTGCAGCAGTTAATTATTTCATATTTTTGTGGCAAACATGAGCTGAACAGTTAAAATGCTCTTGACGATTGTGTAAACTAAATTACAAGCAGCTTCGAAAACTACAGGAACTTCCAATCATGCTAAAGTTGAAGGCACTTTGGAAGTGATATTAAGTTCTGAAATAAATAATTTACATTTGCGGTTAAAGAATATGACAAGGAGCGGTTCTTGGTGACCTCTGCGCATGTGTCTGCTACTTGTTACTGCAGTCGTAATGAGTAAGAAAGACAGTCTTTCATTCTTTTGTTTTTTTCTAGAGAGCCGCTTTAGTAATATCAATATCTAGTAAAGAGGAAGAGCTGTCCAAGTGATTTAAATATGAAAAAATAAGCAAAGAAAGTATCATCTGAGCAAGGCGTAAGAAAAACCAGGAGCAACCGAACAATTCACTATTTCATAAAACTGTCATCCTCCTTCCACCGGGACGTGAAACTTCCTGATAAAGCTTATATTTTTTTTGCACAAGCACATCATTGTGAGAGACACCAATAGAGCCTAATGATATGCCATGTTTGTTTCCTCTTGAGGTGGTTGTAGCAGCAGTTTTCCAGCTAAAAAGTGACTTCCTCTAGGAGGAAATGGAATTTGCAATACACTCTGCCTTTGTATTTGTGTAAAAATATCCTCTTGCTGAACTTGAACTGATTTGAGCAAAATGAATATCTGTTTTTATAGTGTGCCCCATAAATTAGCCAGCAGATATGGTCAGGTTAATGTTAAACAAAATAATAATAAAGATAATAAAATAGAGAAAAGAAAGAAAAACTATTTTTTTTCTTTTAAGCATGTGAGAAAACATTTTCATAAGTACAACCTGCAAGGAAACAACAAGTAAACATGAGAAAATGACGATGAAAATGTATTATCAGGTTTGATTTATGTGTGTTAAAGAGAAAGTTCATATTATTTGAAGTGGGGTTCTGTGGAAGGTTATAAACAAATAATGTCTTACCTGTTGTAGATGGCTTTAGGAATGGCCTCAGTTGGAGTGTGCCATCTTAAAACAGCTCCAGACCCAAAAATTTTCATACCAGTTCATGTAAATATATTTTATAAGTCTTTAAACTAATGTTGACAATATTGTCAGAGGTGCACAGAGCTGCAGCGCTACAGCTAGCTGCTGCTGCTGTTATTTGAGCTTAAAATTTAAGCACAGAATTCTGTGTAAATAAAGGGGTAATATAAAAATGACAGCAGTGCAGTGGTTCCTAAAATAATGCTCAAATGAACAAGTTTTTTTGAAAAAAATTCAAACTGGAGTTGTGTTAGGACAGCAGCAATATTTTTGGGTCTCGGACTAGCCATTAGCTCATCAGTTCATTCAAAATTAAATTCTATTTCTCCGAAGTGAGGCTGTTCAAAGAGCTATCAACAGCAGGTAAGATAATGATTGTTCATTACCTTTCACAGAACCCCACTTCAAAGATCTGAACTATTACATTAAAAAGCTTAATTTAGTTTATGCTATAAGTTAACATACTGAAATGATTCAGATTAATACAAATAAAGCCCAAGTTCATCTCTTGTCTGTTCTGTAGCCTCTTTAAATCCTTTTTGAAGACTTATCTTTTTGAATCTACGTTTGTTAACCAAGAGTTAGTCACGTTTTTCCCTAAATCCTGTCTTTTCTTTAAATCTACAAAGCCCTGGGACTTGAAGAAGCTGACATTGTACTCACTCAACTTAACACAAAATACAGTTTCTACTAAGTGCAAACTACAAAGAAAAAGAAAAAGCTGAAGGCAGAAAGAGAGCAAGACATTTTGAAACTGGAGTTAAACTTCTCCCTGCTGCCAAATGCCTGTAGGGATATCTCTTCTTGAACTCTGTGCTTGACACTTTTGACAGTTCAATTACGTTTTCAGTTCTGTGGATTACAGTTAAATTATCGCTTTAGTATGGGCGGTTTCCTGATTAATCTTTAGGAAGCCACAGGCAGATAGAGAAGATGTGATAAACTTCTACAGTCCTCTAATTGCTGAGCATATGATTCATCAAAAGCAGCACATTTGTTAAATCCACAAATGGAGCCACAACAAAGAAGTTCCAGTTATCCGGAGGATTGCCTCTGACTCCAAAATAAACATTGCATTTGTAACAATGATCCACCTCAGGACCAAGGTGGATCATCAAAAAGCAGAGGATGGGAAAACATGTAACTGTGTGTGAGTTTCTCTTCCTCTTTGTGACTCAGTGACTGCAAAGCTGCAGGTATGCTTTGTTCACAGAGGCTTTTAGTCTATCACAGTCAATGGAAACATTGTCTTTTTTTAAACATATGAAGCCCCAATAAAGCTTTTTTTTATCCAGTAAAACTGAACTGAAAATAGCTCAGTGGGAAAAAAACTACTTGTATCAACTACAGAAAACAGAGTTTTTCTTATATTTACTTTCACTTTAATAATAGTCCAGATAAGATGAGTCAAACATATTTTGTGTTTTGCCTCAACTACTTTATTTCCTTTAATATGCATCGCTTCTTGCATTTCAGGCCTGCAACAAAGTCCAAAGAAGGAGACAAATTGTGTAGCAAAAATTCACTTTCTGAATATCGGTTTTATATAAATGTGGAAATCATTGTTCGCTCTTTGGCCAAAACAGTTGTGAATTGCTTCTTTATAGCATGATGCAAAACCTCACTGTGTAATATTTATAACCACAAATACTGTGTGCACCTGTGTGTCTTACTTTAGCCTTCTTCCTTTATTGCTTCCTTTATCTTTGCACATAGATACTGATATCTTGCAAATTGTTTTAATGTATGCAAAGTCACTGTTTACATAAAATACATCTTTTACACTAAATTGGGCAGTTCTGGCTATAACATTTGCCTTCTCTAAGTTGTAACTAATTTAAGTTTAATAAAACGCCTGTAATATTAAATCTTTTTCTTGCTCGTGCTGTAAAAGCGCTCACAGATTCTGTGCAGGTTTGCTGAGTGTTTCAGATTAGGTTTTTTTTATTCAAAAGTGTTTTCAAGAGGTTGCACTATAGTAATCTTTAACAGCTTGTCTTCTGGTATGTAACTATCTGACTAGCTTACATTCACATTTGGGTTGAACTGCTCCTGTACCTGTTAATTTAATCCTGTAGATTCATAGCTGTGACTCTCCGAGAAGCTTGACTGATTCCCTGCATGATGACTACGCAATTTACAAAATTACAAGCTAGCTGAAACCCTGTCCTAAAGAAGCCCCAGACTGTGCCTGAATTATTAATTGGGTATTGATGAAGGCCCGATAAATGCACCCAGCTCACCATCCCAATGACACTCTTGTCTCCTGCCTAAAGCCACTTCGGCTGCTTTGTGTGTTCAGTTCACGCCAAACCTAACATGTAAAATGCGCTCATTTAAATCACAATATCTGTTGTTTTCAAGAACGTATCGTGTTGCAGATTTGGACCGCGCTATTCTAGCTGCCTGGGAACTCAAAAAGTACATTACAAGGCAGCTAATTGCAGTTTCACACAGTGCGACAGCCGACAATCCTCCCCAATTCTGTTGGCCAGCCACCAAAGTCGTCTAGTGTGCACACACTGGGGGAATCAACATGCTAATCTGATGGAGGGATACAAACATCAACAAAGAATTAGTGGCATAATTGTGATTGCTTATCTGCCGTAGGTATTGATATAAAATCCATAAAGGTTTGATGAAAGTAAAACTGTGCCAGCTTGTTTGCAGCCATGTGGATAAATCTTCTCAGATGGAACAGACATACTGGTGATATTTTTTAGTATTATCACGCAGATTTCAAATGACAGTGAAGCAGTAGCCCCTCTGACTGACCTCTGAGGCTGGAAGTCCAACTTCTTTACCAACAGGACATCTAGCAGCTGCAGAGCACTTAATAAATTGCACCTTTAACAAAAGGAAAAGGCGATGAATTGAAAAATGTTTCGCCCTTTCATGGATTATTAATGCAGCCTCTCTCTCAAATCGGTCACTGATGAATAATTAAAATTAATCTCATTATGGGAGTTTTCATTATGGGTAATTTAATTAAATGAAAGCCCAAAGACCTCTGAGGTCCCTGAGCCACGAGGGCCCCACGCCTTACTCATCTAATGGCCAGAGGACAGTAGAGTGCACTGGTAATGCACAGAAGCCCATACATTTTTTAATGGATCCCACTGAGCATGGACAGATCAATGATAACTGTCGAAGGCATTCTAGAGACGACAAAACTGGAGAAGGAAAATATTTGTGCACACAAAATGAACATTTTCAAGCACACACACACACACATATGTAAATTTGGGTAATTTACACAAAAGACATCAGAAGAGGTTAAAAATGAAGGAAAAGAAGTATGGCACACATTACAGTTAACCTACAATGTGCTTTAGTGCAAATGGTGATTGCTACAAGGTGTACACCTGATACCAAACAATAAATGATATCTGAGTCAAATGGGGGGCCATTAAAGACCATCTTAGTGAACGAGAGGAAGAGGGTATCTAGGTTTGTCTTTGCTCCAGGAGCACTTAGGCCCTCTAATTATTCCATCGCAGTAAAGAGGCACTCATACAGCTCACATTGAGACGACTTAAGATGCCCTTCCACCACACATCTCGGCTCTCTACGCAAGCAACAAAACAAATAATGAGTACACAACAGAAACACTTAAAGGTGTGTCTGCAAAGATGTGAATTGTCTGTGATGGAGGACGCAAGTTTAGATCGAGGTAAAAATCAAACATTTGCAAAGAGAGTCACAATCGGGCTGTGCAATGAGCTCAATTTGCTTTCAGAACTTTAATTTCTGTCACAGAGTCATAAATAAGCTATGTCAGGCTCAATCAGTCCACGGAGCAACAGATGTCATTTCAACATTGTGTTAATTTTAGTCTAGTTTTAACAAGATTCCAGAAACATTTCTTACTTTAAAAAACACAGGGAGGATATTAACATTTAACAAAAACACTGCAACTACAGTTACACAGAACATTTTAAAAAAATTAGATATTTATGGTTTAAAAACAGCCGTAGGAAACATTTATTTAAGATTTTAAAACATTACATTGTTAAGAGGGAAATAGCTTTCACAGTACTTTAAAAGAATGATGTATATTAAATATTGAGGTTTGGAGGAAAGAGTCTAAATGCTGATTTGAATAGTCCTATCTCTCTTAACAAAGAAACTTTTTACAGTTAGGTTTCAAATATTTCTGATTTTGAATTGCAAACACTGGATCAGTTTGTTTAGCCCTTTTTCAGGAACAAAACTGACTTTTTTATATTGTGTGTATAAATGTTTTTTTATAAGCCAGTAAAGATAAAAAAATAAAACATTTTCTAAAAAAGGGCTTAATTGTTGCAAAGAGCAGATTTGATCCAAGAATTAAAGTTTAAGACAGATATTTCCACCTATTTCACAGACCTATTTCTCATTGCAACTACATAAATTATATTATTTAATTCATAGTAGGGACAGTATGTATACCAGGTCTAAGTTTTGAAAAGGAAATCCTTAACATAAACATTTGCATTTTGTGAAAACAACTGGGTAACTAGTTTAGGGCATAATAAGCTAGAGTAGGCACACAATGAAAGAAAGCATTCTGGCTTTAAAATGAATAAAAATTGATTGTGTTCCAATAAAAAACGAATTGGCAGAGTGTTAACTGGATTCCGCATAAACGTCTGTAGCAGTCCCTGGCCGCTTTATTGTGTGCTAATGCAATAGAGAACACTTAGCAATAAATGCTCCTCTCTGATGAGCTCACAGAGGCTTTCCAAGATGGCCTGATGAAATTGTAAAAATTAGATTTCAGCTAGCTGCTAATGACTCCTAAAACAAAGGAAAATCTCCAAATAGAATTAGCCTGCCCTCTTCTTCTCTAAATACATCATATGTAAATTACTGTCATTTGGAGAAATATGCTTGCCTGGAAGGTAAAGCCTTCATTAGGAGATCTCAGTAGGTTTGGGACTCAAACAGGAACTCCTCCAGGACATTTAAAAAGTTTGAGTGCTGAAAGAAGGGAAAGGTATTATTCTCTTATGACAACAAATCACAGGCATGAATGAGGAATTAATTTCTTATTATCTTCATCAAACCAGGTGGATTTTGTTCCAAAGCTGAAGGCATGAACATCCGCAATGAGAAACAAATAATTTGTGTAAAACTGTGTCTCTTTAATCTATTTTTGATTTTAATTTAAAACTCAAAAACAGCATGCCCATGTAGATACAGTGTCTTTTGTAAATCAATTTATTTATGCAAGAAACCAAGAGTATTTCAGTGAAAGTTATTCAATACAGTTAATTAAATGACTGAAACTCTGATACATTATTGTGGCCACTTTAACTATTATGTACCGTCTTATATTAAGCTTTTAACAAGACAAGTTTTGCTAACTGATTTCTGTTTTTATGGCATAATAGCTATCAAATTTAAATCTTACATTGTGAAACTCTGTTTTATTGATCCATGTACATTAAACACAACTATGTTGGTTGATTATACTTTAAATAGAATTCAAAATAAATAATCATGTTTACATCAAACTGATATATTTTTACAACAACTTATAAAATAGTTCTGTTTGTTGTTACTTGCTCATCATTTTAGTTACAAAACAAAACTTTATAGATTTAAAGTGCATGCATACTTTCTGTTCAGTTGAGGTTGTCACAAAATTTGACTTAATTTGAACATTAGTGGTCAGCCAGATATTACAGATGAGCAGCTACATTCAAACATGGACATATCAGGTTTCACATCTTTTGTTTATGCAAAGAAGGACAAAAACAGACGCAGCAAAAGTCGACGTTGTTAGTTTGAGGGGCAGTTAATCTTTGTGGGCTTTGGTTTTACGTTGACACCAAAGCTACCCAATTATATTTCCACTTCAACTGAAAACTCTCTTTTTCAGTCCATGTTTGATCATGTTTATTAAGCAAAACTGCTCAGATAGCTTAAAAATGTTTTAGCCTAAAGTAGAAGGTGTAAGGAGTTGCAACAAAACAGAAACATTTGTGACTTCATCCACAACAAATCAATAATACACATTTATCCTGTTTTTGGTGAAGTTAGTTTAGTATTTTGTGGGGGGCAAAAATGTGACTCAAGTGCTGTATCCTGTGTTGAAATAAACCATGCAGAAGGTGCCAATTTAAAACCTTTTGTATCGTAGAACTTTTAGTTGTTTTCAACTATCTTTTCATTGTTGCATTAAAGCATTTCAGTTACAGCAATCCAAATAGGAAACAACCCAAGGCGATACCACTTTAACCATTTAATCAACATTCACAAACCCCTCTAATGTCTGAATGGGGCATTGAAGACAGACATGTATGACAACTATTAAAGAATTACACTCAAATCAAAAAGAAGGAGCTGTTGGTCAGCTGCATCCGAACAAATGGCTTGCAGTTGTTTTGCTTTAGAAAATGGTTCTGTTGTGTTTTTAACAGGCAGTTTATCACTTATTTGGGCATTGGTCCAAGTCAATTCATGTTAAAATGTAAGACTTTGTCAACAAATGTGTGCAGTTTCAGATACTGTAGGTTTTAAAACAAAACCGAGTCTTTGGTTTTACTGGAAAGTAATAAAATCAGTTTGGAACCAAAAAAGGCATTGTCCATATCATCCATACTAAACAACAAGCATTAATGGACTGTCAACAAACTCACGAGGAGTAAAAACAAGGCATCTGTGGTTTTATCAGAAGGTCTGTTGGACATATATCTAATGTATATATCAGTAAGTGACAGCACGGCTGCTGTGAGGTTTGACTGTTTTCTGTGGGTCAAACATGGGGCAGGAGCCAGACTGCAGCTGTGGGGTATTTCCACTCTCCTTAAGCACCTATGTAATAATGAGCTTACAGAAACTCAAAATCAAAGCTGAGATCCGTCAAACCAAATACTACCAGATATCTTGTTACCTTTTTTTTCCTTCCAGTGTGAAGTGTAGTTAAAAACTAAGCTATTGATGAAGGACGCAAAACAGATAATAAAACAAAGTCTATTCCTAATTATTAATATCTAATAGTTATAATATCCCAGACTAGCACCCTAGCTTCCTATTTTTGAGATCTTGAAGAGCTCTTTTGTCATGTCTATTGAAGATGTGCTGCTCATGCCATATCTGATGCATCTAAATAGTTAATCAGCCCCGATATTCTTGAAGGAGTGAAGCAGCGGATTACAGTAATTGAAAGTCCATACTGCGACAGAAATAACTGTTCTCACACAGGGGCTAGACCCACTGGTGCCTTTTGCTGTCTGTTGGCAAGAACTAAATATATTTTCTGCATTCTGAATGGCATTCCACTTGAACGCATATGTGCCAGTAGTTAACAGTGCGTGAGAATAAATAGCTTTCTCGGCCAAGCCTTGAGACGTGTCAAAGATGCATGCACATGTACGTAATTTATTTGTTTCGGGGAATATTAATACACGGAAGCAGACGAGATGGGATGCTATTTACATTTTAATCTGTTGCAAAATCTCCCATTTATATTCTTTGTCCTCCTGTTGTAAAAATAATAACCACTTTGACGGAAATAAAAAAGCCCCAGATTTTTAAGGATCGTAACATTGTGCCAAATATATGTTGTTCTGACCACCTGTTCCCTGTTTAATACGCCACTGGCTTTAAGTAGTTCCGGCATGAATCCAAAATGTGAACTTCTGAACCAGAGCCTACCTTCTCATTTGTGCAAAAGAAGGAGGCAGCGGTGTGTAGCAACAGGGACTCTAATTTCGTGGTGGCAGAGGGAAGGTTTACATAAGTGATGTGATGTTCTGTGGCTGTCACTCAGCCTGCTTTAGATTGCCAAACAAATAAATGAAGCTGGTGCAGTTTCATACCTAAAAGCTAATAAGCAGAAATACTACATAATGATCAGTAACCCAGCAAAATACTAATTCTTTTTGAAGAAATAGCTTAAATTAGAATCATGGCTTTTTCAAGAAGTCTCCCTTTTAGATAAAACAAGCTTCTTAAATTAATACTTGATTATGTGTTCGTTTTCACAGAAGATCCTAGAAATAACAAGTTGTTTCACCAGCTCTAATCACTTCCCCTGTTAGGAAAATAAAAGCAGAATCTCATGCGGCTTATGTCTGTCCTCGAGGCCCAGTTGCATTGCAGGTGCGGCATAAACACGCTCTATATTTCTGTTGGACTTGGGTTTGAAAATAGCTGCGCAAGCATTTGTGGACCACACACAGCTGTTAGTGGTGTGGTTCCGCTCACATTGTGGAAGTTTATGCCAATTAGCTGCTCTGACTATTTGCAGGGTGTCTGTCATAAGTGAAAATAGATGAGCCGTGCTTCAAAGTTTTGCGGGATTGTGGCTGGAGTGACAAAATAAGTGTAAATATAACTTTTTAAAAGGGATTACGATTAGCATTTATGTGCATGAAACCAATTCAAACGGCAATTATTTTGTGTTTTGTAAAAGTAAGCTACCGTTTTCTTTTAAGGATCAGAAAGTAAGTGTGATCTAGCCACTCTACTGGGGCACTTTGGATAGATAGGACTACTAGTCCCTAATAGGCATGAGACGGTTTCTGGTTTTGAGGAGTACTACGGTTCTTAAAAGTCATGGGTTGAAAAACCACTAAAATTTTCCGTCATAAATGTTCCTGCAGCTTAAACAGTTTTTAATGAGATTCCAGAGACAGTGCAGCGTTTTCTGCAGTCGTATGCATCGCAGAATGACAATCCTCCTCCCCTGGTTTCTGCAAACTGTCTGTCAGCTAAGTGAGTTGGCCAAAGGAGGGGAAATTTCAATCATTTTTCCCCAATAATAAAAAACACAACAAAGGGACAAGGTTGGCTGTTAGGAACTTCTTCCAGTAGTAAAAAAACAAACAAAAGGAAAACACAGAAATGGCTTGGGAGCCTGATAAACCACCCATCTCTTTCTTTAAGGTGCTGCTGTTTTAAAACAAATGTTTGCAATAAACTACAATTATTAGCACATCTATCAGTGAAATAAACAGGTGAGCACAGGCTCACTACAAAGGCTACAGAAAAACCTGGCTAACTTAAGCTTGGAGAGATTTTCAAAAAGCAAAACAGCAAAGAACTTAAATTCCATGCAATAAGTAGTTCTACTTTAGTACTACAATTAAAACTTTATTGTACTAATTCTCTACTTTTTTAAGTCTTTCACCATTTTGATCTGTTAAAAAGTCATATTTTGTTAAACACTCTGCTGGCTCTATAGTGTTTTAGCTGCCATTACTGATTTAAACAAACCACAAATGTCAACATTAGGAGATTACTACTCTCTTATATGGATCAATGCTTAAAAATTGAAATAACAAATAATTTTGTTAAAACATCTATTACATTAAAAACCTATAATCAGAAATAGCTATAATAGTTATAAGTATAACAGCTACAGAATATTTATTTTACTAGCAGTGAGACCATGTGGTACATTTTATATATTTTTTATTTTTTTACCACAATAATATGAAAGAGTGGTATTTGTGCTCAGGGTTAACATAACATTAGATTCTCATATTGTCTCATGCCTAGTCCTTAAACTACTACTACTACTACTACTACTACTACTACTACTACTACTACTACTACTACTACTACTACTACTAATAATAATAATAATAATAATAATAATAATAATAATACAGTTTTAAAAATAGGTAGGACTTACAGTAAGAACTGACTGGGAGCTGTGGGTCTTTTGTGATTAGAAATTAATAATTATCTACACTTTATACAACTTTGAGACAGATTCAAACACTTCTTCGGAGAACCTGATAAAAACAAAAACTTTATGATTTGATGAGGAAGACAAAGATGGTCAGACAGAAGAGGGCACTGTTTTTCAAGTTTCCTAGTTTTCCTAAAAGATACCATTTATTATGTACAATAATTTACAGGGGGAAAAAAATACTGTGAACTAATTTTAGAATGTGTTTCCTCAAGTCGCTGATTAACAAATAAATCATTTCATCGACATAAAGTAAAGGATCACAATGTCTAACTGTAATTATGTGCTTTCTTTTTAATCAAAGCAGCCACCGTCAGTCCAGCCAAACATGCAGCACCATTTGTTCCATGTGTTAGGGTGTCTATTATGTGTGAAACAGGCTTTTTTTTCCTTCAGATTTGCCTTTTTGACTCTGGTGACATAATGCTGGAGAGACTTGCGCTGCTGCACGGGGAACTTTCTCCATCCTTGCTTTTTTTTTTTTTATACACCTATTTAAAAACAGCAGCCTTTCACACCAAGTTCAGCAGGAAGAGGCAGTAAAATGAAATGGGCAAGACCTACAGTATTTCATAATTAATAGGTAGCTGTGAGTGGAGAGCAGGCCGCGCTGACGTAAAAAGATCAACAACATATAAAGGCGATCGTTCATTCTCCTGGAAATTACGAAAACAAAAAACACCGCCGTATGTTATCCGTTTCGCAAAAATAAAACCCAAATAACTTTGAAATATGTCAAGCTTTTTATAATCTTTGATTGCCCTGCTTTCTTTGGAAGTCCTACAGAGCTGCCACTCTACTTGCCTAAATGATCTAATTTGTTGTTAAGGTGGTCCCTAGCTCATTCCAGGTCACCACCTGCGAGCGGTACTGTAAATTACTCGGCGGGCCTAATTGCCCATGTCCGCTGTGTTACTATAAACTACTAGTGCTGTGCTAACTCTATTGTCAGGTACTCAATCAAGCCCACCAGATTTATTTCTCTGTTCTAACTCCAGGGATAAAACCAAGAAGGCCACAGTAAATCCTTTCTTTTTTTTGTAATATAAAATTGACCACGCATTCATAGTGTGAGCCGGGGTTTGGAAATGATAACAATAACGATATCAACCAAAACCATATGAGGCTCTCCTTCTGTACGGGCGGCTGCATGAAGCACCAAAGATCCAGATGTTGCTCAGAATGACCTCACCTAGGGGGGTATGGTCCTATTATGCCAATCAAACACTTGAAGTCGCAGCCCTTGAGCAAAAGAGAGAGAATCCGTTTTCTTACCTCACTCGTAAGCAGCAAAGCAGCCAGGACCAAAATGAGCTCAGACTCTCCTGTGTCCACCTAAACCAAAAAATAACACGGAAAACAAACGTTTAATGATCACAAATCTAATTTTAACAGGGTTCATACATTTAGAGAAGGAACCTTTCTCATACTTTAAACAAAAATGATTATTTCTGCAAACTGGCTGTATTTTAGTATGCATACAATTTCAGAAATACCTTTAAGAAACTGACTGGTAATTTAGGTTATGTACAATTAAAACATTACCTGCAGTGGATAGCTCCTTGAACCACCTCATTTCAGAGAAATTAAGTGCAATTCTGACTGCAATGATGAGCTAATGGCTAGTCCAAGGGAGGCCAAATAACAGCAAAGTGCATTGCTGCTTTCTTCAAACAACTCTAGTCCCCAAACCTTTATAATGATTCATTCTAACAGTTTTTTTTTTTGTAAGCCTATACACTGACATTGGTTCTGTATTACAGGGTTGTTCCGGCAGAGATAATATCACATTCCAAAAGGAAGTGCTAGAGCTAGTTACAGTGGTCATTTTTTTCACTTGCAAAACATTACATAACTGTAATGTGAATAAAGGTTTATAAAGTAGCGTTTGCATGAACCGTTAAAACATTTTTAAGAGTGGAAATGTTTTTAAGACAACACCAATCTACTTTGGTCTCAGTCCTGTTCAGACTAGCCGTTAGCTTGTCAGTCCAGTCAGTATTAAACTCTATTTCTCCAAACTGAGGTCATTCAAAAAGCTATCTACAACAGGTAAGATATTAAGTGTTCATACCCTTTCTATAAAATCCCAGTTCAGAAATCTGAACTTTTCCTTTAAGGTCTTTTCTTTAGATAAAGAGATTAAACTCGTATAATTGTCTGTTGAGAAATGCACCGGTATGACAAAAAAATAACCTTTCAGGATTCAATTTGATTTCTCAACAATGATCAGCTAAATCTGAAGACTTCAGCATCTCAGCTACGTTCGTTTCCAGCATTAGCTGACCGTACGAAGCACAGGCTGAGTGAAGTATAAGGTGAAGCGGGACAGGCTGAGAGTGTAGTGAGCACCGAGCCTGCAGAGGGGATGTGGTCTGTGTAGGGATGTCAGGAGCATAATGGGCAGCTGAGTCATAGGTTATAAAAAGCTGTCATTAGGGATTTCTGTCCTCAGCAGCTCATCACACAGGACTTGTGAATTATTTATTACGATGGAAACTCAAGTGGCCCGTTAATCAAGACCGCCTGGTTTCCTGCACTTTGCTTTTCTTGGGACTTGTTTAATAAAAGCATTTTCTTGTCACAGTTAAAGCACTTAACAGTATCTAAGATATAAATAAGGACTAATTTTGTTAATGCAACTACAATGAGGTTTTTTTTAATGAATATAACAAATTATCCACCAACAGTGCATGCACCCTAATGAGAGAATTTATAAAATATGTAATTAAAGTGTTTAGATTATTCGGATGGGCCTTGTATTTCTTTTGCTTTCAGTCCAAATAACCACCTAATTACTAATCAGAGTGAATTACTGTTGATGACTTTTATTTCCTTTTGAAGACAAGCCCAAAATCAATTCTACTAGCGACAATTTGTAAAGAACTAAGAGGAAATTTAATTAAAAATTGCACAGTATGTGTCATTTTAGAGTGCTCACGGTGTCAAAATTATTAGGCAGTCAAGCATTTTATTCTGTTTCCCACATATTGCACAAATCAGCCAAAAAAAGGGAAACCACTACTCCCCTAAATCAGTCTCACTTAACTTTTTCCTTTTGGTTTTTGATAGAAAAGTCAATGCAAATCAGCTCAGGCATTTTTCCTCACTTTGTTTTGTTCTCGGTATATGAAAATGGTTAAAAATCCCATGGGTCAGTGAAAATGATCCCTCCACTCCAGTCGCCTGCTCTAAGTCAGCCAAAACATTCCAGACTTCAAAAGACGGCTTTGCCTACCAGGGCCATTTCAGTGTCCCAACCTCCATGGCCCAGGAGGACTTGGTTATTTGGATAAATTAATTTCTGGAGTCTGCCTGAGTTGCAAAAACAACCTCCTGCCTGACAGCAAATTAGTCTAACTGAAAAAAAAGGAGGAAAAAATAGAAAATACATCAGGTTAAAGAAAACATCAGCTTCTTCTTTAGACAAAACTGATTTTTGTTTAACTTCTGCCCTGCTTTGTTTATGTTTTTATATAATTCTGTAAATTCTGAGATTATCATATCAAAATATCATGGAATAAAAGCGTAAACCAAGCTGTTGGCAGGTGACGCGCTTCAATGGGCAACAACAGCCCACTCAGGCAGTAAAACCCACAGTACACAGCTGACAGGCTGTATACCATAAAACTGGCCCATGTAAAGTTTAACAACAGTCAGCGGTATTTCAAAAAAATGGATATAAAACCAAAATCTCTTGAAGACAAACATTTGTGAAGAAGAAAAACATAAACCTGAGAACACAGACTGTCAAAATCGGGGAAGAAAATGGTTACAGAGAGGAAATTATGCAAACAGATGAAGACAATCCAGAATTAATGGTCCGAAACATTTTCAGGCACTCAAAGAGCTGTCCAAGGACACCATGGGGGAGACTGCACGGCCCCAGTAATTGGAGGAGCATGTAACTTCAAAAGTAGGACTGGCGAACCTTTCTGTGAAGTCAGGTCTTAAAGAAAACATGAAGCACATGTAGAGTACAGTAGGGAATATAGCACATGTGTGAATGAAAATTGTTCTGTTCAGACATGACACTCAGCGGCGTCTCTGCTTTTGCAACCGCACTTTTTAAAACTGACTGGATTTTGAACTCCGGGTCTTTGGGTTGCTGCTTTTTCCGCTTTTCATGCATGATGCAGGAAAAAGAAAAAAACTGGGTTAAAACAAAACAAGCTATTCCACAATGTCAATAAATATGTCAATAAAATATGTCATTCGGAGGATGTGAGATCATCCTAATAAAAGAAAACAGCTATAAAATGTTTTGACCACAAGTAATAATAAATATGTCATTCATGGTGCTGGACTTTGACCATGTCCCACAAAATAGATGAAGGTTCTGCAAGGCAGTCCAAAGAGAGGAACCTTAAACTGATTTAGCAAATGTCTTTATTACATATATATATATATATATATATATATATATATATATATATATATATATATATATATATATATATATATATTCACAGTCTAGTATGGCTGAAGCAAAACTGAACTAATTAGTTAAACAACTGAATAATCAACAAAAACAAAAATGATTTTGAATTAATGATTAAATACAGCATTTCTTTCCCCACCAGAGTTTGAAACTAAGATCATCCTATGTTGAGAAATGACCGAGTTGTAGCCATTTTGGCCAAACAGGGTTATGCTCATGAGGTATCACATGTAGTCATCTTTAGAGTATTTGTGATGCGTGACTCTCAGCTACTACCACATTAAATTTTAGGTCAATATCTGTAAAACTGACTGGGTCGTAGCCATTGTTGGGTTGGATAATGGCACATAGCTGTGGCAGGCATCTTGAATTAAGATGACTCTAAAAGTTGATCAGTTATAGATGTATTTTCATTAAAATACATCTAGTGGTTCATGAGATATTTCGCTAACAGACAAACAGGGCTGACTACAATGAGCAGCACTTGGAGCATGTGTTGTAAATCACTCACAGCTACTACCACACCAAGGTTTAGCACAATATCTGCAAAATGACCAAATTATAGTCATTTTTGTGTTTTCTAAGGTCAATTAGCTGTGGTAGCCATCTTGAATTGGGTTGGCTCAAAAAGTTAATGTTCTACGATTATTTATTAAACGTTTCAATAAAACTGTCCCAGTGGTTCATGAGATACTTGAGACACACATAGGCAGAGTTGATTTTAGAAAGTTAACAACAAATTTTTAAACAAAGATCTTGTTCAACTTGTCGGCGCTCAGAATATGTGTTTGGGGATCAGCGTCAGCTACGAACACACCGAATTTTAAGTGAATATCTTTAGATTTGACTGAGTTTTAGAAATGTACACGTTTTTTAAGATGAGTTTGCTGTGGCGGCCACCTCAAATTTGACGGACTCCGAAAATCAATCAGTTTTAGATGAACATTCAAACATTACTGTCCTCCTCAAATGGCATCAAGTGATGGAAATAACTCTAAAAAGCTTCCCTGCTGCATGTGTGCACACTTCAGTTGATATACAATAATAATAACAATAAAACAAACACACTATTCATCAGCTTAAATGCATGATGACATTCAGTCTTACTACCAACATACAGACTTGTAACTGATGCAGTAACTGTAGAATAAAGCCACACACATCTTAGCATCTTGCCATAACTGAGCAAAGTTCTTATCAGCAGACCTCATCATAACATTTATAAATTTGGCATCTTCTTAAATGAACATATAGAGGACTTCTGACATTTTGGGGGAAAAAAGTTCTTGAAGACAAACAGTGAAACAGAGAACCACTGGCTTTACACAGCTGATCTGCAGGGATGCTTATTCAGTGCTGCAGAAATAGCAGAGAAGGCCTGCCTCGGAGAAGAGCTGTAATCATGATGGCATAACTTTGACATAACCTACACTTCTGTCTCGATGATGTGGCCCAGCTATATATCACGAAAATGAGCCCGAGCCAGGAGAAAATGAAGACAAAGTGTATCATAATGGAATGGGAAAAGCAGAGAGGGAACACAATCTTTCCAAGGACCTTTTGGTCTGAGGGAAGAACACCATGCGTGCTCGAGTCAGTCCAACATACACCAGCCGAGGAGAAAATGTCAGTTTTTAACCTGTTATCCATCACTGTCAAATGCGGTGTCCAGTAAA
The DNA here is from genome assembly GCF_001649575.2 of Kryptolebias marmoratus. Taxonomy (NCBI): domain Eukaryota; kingdom Metazoa; phylum Chordata; class Actinopteri; order Cyprinodontiformes; family Rivulidae; genus Kryptolebias; species Kryptolebias marmoratus. The sequence goes on from NC_051450.1 coordinate 17,229,750, forward strand.
AAGGGAAATAATCAAAGAGAAAAATGACTGCAGTCTGGGGCAGGATGGATGGAGGCAAAACCTACAACTGCTGTTAACTTAAGGCAAATGATATTTTGACAAATGTCCCTTGTGAGGCTTGTACTAACTGTGCCTTAAATCTGGGAGTGAAAATGTGTCATTTATACAAAAGGATGTCATTGAGGTGAGCCAACAGATGCTAGAAAGTATTGAATTCTGACATTTGAGACTAATTTAAATAGTTTCCTCTTGGGTGATTTGAATAATAAATAATAAACAAATTTTCCACAGGAAGTCTAACACTAAACGAAATAACATTTGTTTTAATAAAAGCAGTATTTTCAATGTTTCTTGTTTAAGAAGATAAACCAACCTTGTGTAGCCAAAGCACATAAAAGATTAAAAGCAAAGTGAAGAAGTCTTAAATTTAAGGGGAGGCTTCAGTTTCCTCAGAAATCCTTCCGCGCGGAGCCGAACAGCTGCCCCCTGCAGAAAAGTCTCCGCCCCTGTTGGAGCACGCTGTTAATTAACTCAAACAAACAGCCCCCTGCAACGACCGCTAACTGCGAAGAAAGTGGCGCTAATTAAAAGTTCAAAAATGACAAACTAGTCCCTACCTTTTTTTCTTTTGCACCCCCTCCCTCTTCTTCTTCCTGTCACCACGCGCAACAAGTCCCCGTGTCCGTAATAAACACGAGCGTCGCCTCGGTGTGACTCCGCTGCTGCTGGTGCGAGAGAGAAAGAGGCAGAGGAACCTTTAAGGAACGGCTCATTGCTTATTTTTTTAAAGGTTTTTTAAGCCAGCTGAATCGGAGGGTTAGGTCCAAGTAGACCAAATACCCGCACGCGTCTGTGCGCGCGCGCTGCTGCTGCTGCCCCTCTGGGATCAAATGTTAGCAGGCAAGAGGTTCACATTTGTCTATAAAAAAATAAAAGAATAAAAACAGATGGGACACTTTTCCCTCCACACAAAGACAAAATCCATTAAAGAAAGAGTTTTTCTTCTTATTATTTCTTATAAATATTTATTTTGCTCGTCTGCTGAACTATAATCAGTCAATAATATCCACTTTTTCCCTCAGTTAGGCTCATAAATATAACTATTTTTGTCTCACCTCTACCCTTCATGAGTAGAGTTGAGACAAATCTAGTAAAAAACAAACAAAAAAAATGTTTTATTTTGTTGTCTTTAATTCAAAACAGTATTGCTAATCTAATCTGTCAGATTATTAGCTTTAACTTTTAACAACAAATTTAATGGATGTCAGAAAATGTCTCAAATATATAGCATTTTTTCCCCTCGTTCTGCTTGTCATGTCTTACTTTGTGCAACCAGAAAGCGTGAGATGCAACCCACTGACTACCTCACACGTTTCTCTAAATTTGAAATTGTTTTTTAAGGTTTAAGGTAAGTTTAAGGTTTACAAAAGTCTAAGCTAGGTTTAACATTCATGGAAGGAAAAGAAGTGGCAGAAATCATAGATAAGGCATGCTGCAAGTTGTTTAAAGTGTTTCAGCTGTATCTGGTCTACCCAAGTTCTTATTTGGTCTACTTTATTATTTATTTATGAGTGAGTGCAGACAAAATATCACATTATCATTAAACAGTCACAGAGAGTCAGTGTTTCCTTGTAAAATAACTGAAATATGTCAAAATTAAGGTTCTAATTAGGACGTTTTTATTAAAGTTTGCAGATTCTTAGGATACTTAGGTTTTTGCTCAGAAACTTTTGTTGAAATTTAAGTTTAGCTTTTTAGGCCAATCAGAATTCAACAAAAATACCAATTAAATTGAGAAAGGTAAACATTTTCATTACTTTGCACCATAAATACAAAATGAGGCATGAAGAATTAATGGATCACATGATAAAAAGCTTATAAATTAATGCAGTAATTTCTGGTAAATCAGTAAGATGGACAGTGAATCAAAAAAAAAGCCTGAAGAGTTAGAAATCCAGTTTCTTTATTCTGTAAGTGTTGCTTGAATGTGGCCTTCTGGCCTAAAGCTGAGTGCCACAAGAAATGTCTGGAACATATTAATGCACCGGTGAAAACAGATTTTCTTCTACATTTTTTGCAAATGAATGAATGAATGCAACATTCACGATTGCTTGAATGGCCTTCATATTTTAAGTAAGTGGACCAGATGATTGGACGGACAGGCTCTAACAGCTTGGAGCAATCCATCACGAGGCAGTTGTGATGATTTGTTGCATCAGTTGATAATTCTCTTAATCTCGTTTAGGTTCGGAAATGCACTCATCTGAAGGTTCCAGTCCGAGGCTTCATTTCAGCACAGCCAACACACCTTCACAGAAAAGGGGATGCAAGTGGACGGGAGAGTGCCACACATCCTTGAGAGCATTTTTTAATTTCTTGGTGCTCCATCTGTTGAAATGATAAAGTGCAGCCATAATGGAGTGCAACAAGATTAAATTAATCAGGTTTGTCCATTACACTGCCACAGGCTCCTCACAGATGATTGCAATTTTCTCTGTCAGGCCCATTATTGTAAGATCTGTTTAGTGGTTTGATGCAATTAAAATGGACTTAATGTAAATTTAACAACACAAATAACACTTTTCTCTGTGTATGTTTGAGAGGGGCGCGGCTGAAGGGTCCTGAAGTGCAACGGTAAACACCCACTGTAACCATTTTTAACTTCAAACAAACCAGGGAGCTATTTGATTAGTCTGAACTCGGTGATCAATAACTATGTTTCATGTTTTCATGTTCTCCGTGATGTCAAAGGATCCGGTTGCACAGACCACCCTTGTCTGGACATCAGCTGTGAGGAACACAACACCTTCCACGAGCGTATCATTATGCCCATAGATCATTTGAACCTGGAGCGAAGGGGAGTTTAATGGAGTTGCTCCGATGAAAGCAGATAAAGTACGCGCCTCTGAATCTCACGGTTCAGTACAGTAAGTGAGGCCAGACTTGAGAGAATATTATTAATTTTCCCCAGAGCTGATCTAATATCTCCCTGATTGGTTGCTTCCTCCGTCCCGGATCAGGTCACCGCCACGGGACAAAGCCTACAGGATGTGTACCTAACGGGAGGAGCGCCACAAAGCTCCCGCCGCCATTTAAACGCTGGGATGGCGGAACTGTCACGCCAAAAATGTCATGCGCTTTTTATTCTCAGCACCTCTATAATATCTGATTTATGCCGCACAGTAAAATATAACAATGCACTGAGGCTTTGTTTTCATGGGGATATTCTTCAGTGGGAGTTTTTTTTTTTTTTCACAGATCTATCTGGAACTTCACACCAACATCTGTTTTCAGGGATTTTATTGGACTTGAAGAGGCTGAACTGAAGGTTATTGTGGCTAAATCAACAATTACCATAACCAATCAGACAGTGTGCTTTATTACATTACATTTTGAGTTCAGATGTTTCAAATTAGGTCTCCAATCACACTGCAAGCAACGTGAAAGAATCCACACCTCAAGAACAGTGAAGGTTTTCCTGATGCGGAACGCTTTGACAAAACAAATTTTGTTTTTTCTTCTTTTTTTAAATGCACGAATATAAAAGTTTGTAACAGAAAAAGTGCCAGCCCTGTAACCCGAGGAGCAATCTGACAGTGTGTGCGTGAGGCACCTTTCACACGAGGTGCATTCCAGCAATCCTTGCAGGCCAAAAACAAGTCAGTCAATCATATTCTGTGCAGCAGTAATTCAGTAGGTGTCACACTATCTCTTTTGTTAGCCACAGGACAACGACGAGTGAGAAAGAGAGAGAGAGAGAGAGAGAGAAAAGGTCAGGCAACAAAAAGCTTTGTCACGCTCAAAATATGATATGGACGCCCTGCAAAATCAGCTCATAAAACATCGTGTGGACATCACAGAGGGATTCATGCAGGATTTTATGCAGCAACAGTTTGTTATGCATTGGAATCAAAAACAGGAATTTGATACATTGTTTATGAATATGATTAGTTTGAGTGAAGCAGTCACTGTTTAAATTAGAGATTAAATAGGTAGTTTAGATTTTAGTTGAAAAATAAAAGATGTCTCTTTTAGCCCTATGCTCACAAATCATACTACTAAAGCTGCCCTGAGCTGCTATTCCAAACATAATAATTAAATTGTCACTTTTTGGCATTTCTGTGTTTGCATTGTGAGACCTCAGAATATAAACATATAAGTAATAACCAAATTATGTTGATTCATTACTCTGGTTTGCGATATGGCCTTAAGGTAAAGGCTGTCCAGCTGCCAAATAAAATATGGCTTTAGGTGTGCAGAATGCTGGAAAATGCACTTCAGTGTGTCCACTATCAGCAGCCGTGGTTAGGGGAAACTTATGGCCAGTAACAGCAAGCGAAGCTCTAAAAAACAGTAATAATAAAAGATTAATACAAATATACACACAGTTGTTTGAAATGCCAAAATCTGCAGCCAGGAGAAGTAAAACTGAACTCCTCATAAAGTTTTCAGTTTAAGTGTTCTGTAGACGAAGAATGAAGAAAAATGCCACTGAATATAGGACCCTACATTCTTTTTTGTTGCCGTTGCTGTATTGGGCAACATTTTCCATCTTCTTCAAGCCGATCTTTTGAAGAGGGGTTCTGTGGAAAGGTTATGAACAATTAATATCTTACCTGCTGTAGATACCGTTTTGAACAACCTCAATTTAGAGAAACAGAGTTTAATTTTGACTAGACTGACGAGATAACAGGGCCAAGCCCAAAGTGGATCGCTGCTGTTTTAAAAATGTCAAAACTATTCATCCATAATAGAATAGAAGAGGATCATCTTTATTGCAATTGTATGGCTAGTATACAATAAGAGGAAAATGCTATATTTTAACTTTTACATTACTATGAATTTTGCATTTGTTTGACACAAGTTACATAGAATTCTGTGATTGCCAGCGCAAATAGCAGCGGTAGCAGCTAGACATAGCACCTCTGATACAGTTCTGACTGAGGATTTACAATATTTCTTCGGAAGTGGCGTTCTATCCCTGTAACCTTGCCAAAATTGGCCATGGACTTCCTTTTATCATATAGCATTTTTGTTTTTACCCCTGCAGAGATTTATGTTACCTCTTTTTTAAATGATCACCTTACCAGAGTCTTCTTACCTTCTAGTGTAAACCACTTTTGGAGGAAATAATGTGTTTTAAGATTAAAAAATGTCATAAGGAACACCTTAAGGGGCATACCTTATTGGCTCCTCTTGGACATAATATGATTCTACTGATACACCATCCAACTTGTGAAATCTCACTCCTTTTCTTAAAACCAACACCATTATCTTACAGTTTTGACTTACATATGTGCGGTTTTAATGCAATCACTCAGGAATAGTTTTCTTTCTGATAAAAGAAAATATATATACATATCAAAAATTACACCTCTGCCTTTAAAAGCCTGCATGTGTAAAATGTCCCTATTAGCTACTCTTCTCGCATTTTTTCCAAAAGGTTATGTTTCACGATGATGTTTTTTTAAGTGGAAAAGGACTTGCCTGGCATCCGTGTTGTCTTCTTAAATGAAATAAGCAAGAAATTTGACATGATAGAATGCCCCGCCTCTTTTAACACATGACACTTCCCCAGAACTTGACTGCAGTGAGGATATCTCAGTCCCTCGCCGGCGAATGCATTGGACAAAAATTTGCCTCAGAGCAATAGTTCAGCGTTAGGTGTGGCTGAGTCCGACAGATGGATGGAAATCGTGAGGAATAAACTGCGTTCAGCCGCGCTCGTCTTGTGGAATATTTTATTTGTGAGCAGATGTTGAGCCAAACGCCCCAGCTTTGTGTTTTTACAGCAGAGCCAATAAAAACAAAAAACTGTGTTTCTGTTTGAAAAAGATAAAGCAAGACAAAGGAAGGAAGACGAAGTGGAGAGAAATGGTAGTCCCTCTGCCACTGCCTTACTCAATCCATATGCGAGGCTTAGAGGCAGGAAATACCCACAGTTCAGCGTAATCAGGGCAGAGGCTGGCCACCTCATTGGAAAAGAGTTGATTGGACACTATTAGAGCAAGCAAGAGCTCTCCAAAATGGCATTTTTAATGCTAGAGACACGGGACATAATTTATTTACATGGGTTTTAGCTGGGGGCTGCATTGTGGTGCAGTGGTATGAGATGTTGCCTTACAGGAAGAAGGTCTTGCATTCGAAATGACTTTCTGCACAAAGTTTGTGCGTGGTGTACTCCAGGTACTCGGGTTTCCTCCCAAAGTCCAAAGAACGTGCTTGTGAGGTCAGTGGAGATTCTGAATTGACTCTAGGTGTGATTGCATGATTGTTTGTCTTGTGTGTCTCTGTGTGGCCTTGGGGACTGGCAACCTGTCCAGAGTGTACCCTGTCTCCCACCTAAAGGCTGCTAGAGACATGCTCCAGACTTCTATGACCCTGGACAAGATGAATCAGGGATAGAAAATTAACCCCACTTAAAAAGATCTGAACTTTTGGTTTAAAAATGTTGAACCGTTAAATGAACACGCTGAACAAACTCTCCCATGACCCTTTCAAAGAGGAATTCAGTTTTGTCTTATTCACAAACATGCTCTTTTCTGTGGTAACAACATTTGCCCATAAGCAAGACTTCAACAGAGCAAATGATAATGCACCTCCCTAAGAAGCCAACAGTTGTTTGACAGACGGGTGGGTTTGTTTCTCGATGAGGCAGAGCTTCTGGCATGTTCAACCATAATAACACGTCCCCCAAACTGGCATGATAGCTGCAGCCCTGCGTCCGAACCAGCACGGGGTTTCCCCATAATACAAACAAAGGCTGGCTGACTCGTTGTCTGTACGGCTTGACATTTATGGAATTTGAGGGTTCTGCATGTTTACAGATAGTTGGTTTTGGTTTGTCCCGTTTGAGAAATAATTGGGGGAGGCTGGATGAAACAAGGGGAGCGACAGCTGATGTGGTTTGGTTAAAGGGAATGAACATCTGCCTTTGATTTTATGAAGACTTATGGCAGCTCTGCAAAATCTGCCTTTCTCCATGTCACAGTCTTTTGTTAGATCTTTTTTGCCCTCCCTTTTTTTTCTGCATCATCTCCACCCAGCAATTTATGATTTCTAGCTTCTTTTGTATAACGTAAATGTCAGTATTTTTCTCAAGCACACACACTAGAAAGCATGGTCAAACATCAGACTGTTTCTTTTGAGTACAGCAGAGAGTGCTGAAGTAGTTAAATCCTTGATTTGTACCTCACAAAACTCTCACAAGTCCCCCGTGCCCCTCCACCCCTGCTCTCCACCTCCCACACAATTCCCAGGTCAACAGAGCTCTCAATATGAGGCGCGTCTGTTCTACTGTGACAGCATATGCTTATCCACTCAGTGTCCTGGGACGCTCATTCTTCATACAATAAGTGCTGGAATTATTCAATCAAAGCAGGTACGACACAGAGCAGGCAAATAACCTGTCTAGATTAGCCTGGTTTTAAAATACATGCACCTATCATAGTATTATTTAGCTTCTAGAGGGTATATTTCAAATGTTACACCAATATAGTAAATTGGATTTAACAATTTCAGTCTCTCTCTCATTTTCTCCTCCACTTTGTGCAATCAGACGTGCCTCTGTTCTTAGTAGTTGCTACATTTGGCAACAAGAGGAGCCGCGCTGTGTTCGGGCGAAGAGTAAACACACTAAATGAGATGCTGATTACATCATATTTTGAATCAGGGGTCCGCGGTGGCATCGCATGAGGTTTTATGAACACTGTCAGTTACCTTTTAAAATAACACGCTCACCATGGAGATGGTGTTTACTTTAAGAAAACAAGTGCACGTTCTGCCTGTCAGAGGCAAGATTCCTTAAGTGCTCAGCAGCTCCGAGCAGATGTTTGAACTGTAAACATAACGTGAATATTAGGATGACGTCAGCCCAGAAATGAGGCGGACGTCTGCAGCCAATTACCACCTCCAAGACTCTTTACTTATGAAAAAGCAAAGGTTTGAAGCTAATTTCTCTCCATCATCATAAAATTTAACTTTTTTGGTTTAGACAGATGCTTGTCTTTTTGTTTTGCACGGCGACAATGGCAGGCATGATGGAGACGTGTGCTCGCAGTGATAGCATCTCTGAAAGGCAGCTCCCCTGGGTTAATGGGGGAGTTATCCTATTAGAGCCCCTCCTGTGCTTTTTTTCCTACCCCTTTCTGATGGAGAGAGCACCCGTCATTGTTCGGGCTCGCCTGTAAAAAGGGAAAAAGCTAATGGCTTCTGCACTCTCCTCCTTTTTCGTAGCAATCTCCTGTCTGACCAGCTGCCTGTATCTTTCTACCTCTTCTTCCTCACCTTTGATTCTCAGGATCAGTTATTCTCAGCAGGTGCCTTTGTATTTTTCCTCCCTACACATTGATCTATAAATCAACTCTCTGCTTGTCCTGCAGGAAGGACAAGCAGAGGAAGGAAGGATATCTCAGCTAGAAAACATCACAAGCAAGTTCAGGTCAGTGGGAGAAGTGCTTTTCCCCAACCATGCCTTGTTTTACTGGTTCAACAAAAGGGATTTATTTTTTCTTTTGTCAAACGATGACACTGAAATAAATAACCTGAGCACATTTAACTGTCACCCAGGACTTTGAGCAAACTCTGTTCAAACTAAGCTTACAAAAGCAACAAGTCTAGCTTGAATCTACAATACTGTTTTAAACTTTTAGACCACCCCTTTTTTCTTTATATCTGCTTCCAAGCAGCCATGATTTCTTGTAAGCTTTTAAAGTGGTCTTAATCAATGGTTTTGATTAAGGTCACTTTGGTCTTAATCTCAATCAATCACTTTGAACATTTGAGCTTGAAAACTTGGAATGTGGAGCAGCAGAGGACAAAAGAAATGTCAGGCCTAAAAATGAATCTAAAACAAATGAACAATATCTGAAAGTCCTTTGGGAATTACTTTGCTTGTGCTAAAATACTAGTTTCTGTTCTGTAAATTGGTTCCTACCAAGCTGTCTATTATGAGCTGACAGCGCCCTTGAGTTCAGGAGCTTTTTAATGCCTGAATGATTCATAGGTCAGACTCAAAGACTTTAAACATACAGTAGGTAGATTTCGGACCAGAACTCTGCAACTGAAGCCAGAACAGGACCGGCTTGTGTGCTGGGATGTAGGCAGGACTTAAAGCCCCACATCGCTAGTCCACAGACACTGGTTCCAAAAATACAACATGGCAGCTTCAGTGAAATGGCTCCTGCTGCCTTCAACTCCCAACAACCAGATAAAGGGGGAACTCTTGGCCTACCAGTATAATATGCCTAAGGTCAGACTTAAATGCCTCAATAAACAAAAATCATTTCTCCAAAAATGGTCAGGTCCTGGAGAGAAAATATTGACAAGGCAACCAAAGTCCAAAACAGACTTTCAGAAAGCCTGGAGAATTATTGATTAAGACCAATTTAAAAGATTACAAGAAAGCCTGGCTCCATAGAAGCTAAATATAACGAAAAAAGGGATTTTGCACATTATTGTATAGATGTTTAAAAACTGAAAGTCAAAATTTGAGATTCCTTGAAGATTTTTCTCATGCACATCAGTATTGCTATCTTAAATAATTTTGTTCACAGCAGATAAATACTGATTCAAGCCTTGGTAATGGCACTTTCTTTGTTTCATGTCCATATTTAGCTTAACTGACTGAGAATGTTAGATTAAGAAAAAAGCCATAGTTTGCTGTCATACAGAGCACCGTCTGCTGAAGTTTGGTTCAATGGTGAAAGCAAAATGTACCCTGGGATCTGTAGGACTTCAAAGATGTTATGGGGAAGGTGACTCACCCTCAGTGGGAAGACTGATATATGGTGTGAGGACAGAGGCACTATGAGGAAATTTCTTGCACAAAGTCATTGCAACATGCTTGCCCCTGTGACCCATACCTGACAGCTTTCGGTCAGCACAGGAAAAATGTTTTCTTTGCAGAAAATTCAGAGACGCTACTGTCAGTACAAGGGAGTGTTTGGTTTATAGTGTAACCATGAGGGATAAGAAAGACATCAGAAAACAATGGTGCTCGTATTTTAGTCTTTCACTGTTTTGACCACATGTTTAAAAAGTTAAATGGTGCATTTATGGGTCCTATTGGATCTAAAATCATCTGTGCTCTTTTATTTCTGAAGGAGTTGAGTGAGGGCAGAGCCAAAAACATACAAATGGTTCAACAACTGTAAAGTTTGATGGGCTTTTTGAGCCAGGATTTTATGATTTTAAATCAAAGGAATTTCCAGAAGATGTTGATTTTTGTTCCCTACAAGCCTACCAGATCTCAACCCAACAGCTACAGAAACATTTCATTTCACCTCCTCCCTTTTGAACAAAACTTTGTCCTTTACTGCAGCACAGGCAGGCTATTATATCTCTGCATTACGATAAAGAACAGATAAGTGGAGACTCATACCAAACAATGGCTTTTCTATTGCAACTGTGGGGAATCGACTTGTGGAAGGAGGCACTGTGTTTTGGCAAATTGCACCAGAATCATCTGGCTACGGGCATCCCCTTTCCTGCGCTCTCCTCAGATTTCCTCCGCCGCATCACGGCGCGGGGACCTTATCATGCTGCCTCACTCTCAATAGTCAGGGCCCACACTAAGATTTCAGATGCTGGCCAGCCTCTCTGAGGGAACAGGTGTCTCCTCTGTCTGCCTGCGGTCGAGGTCCTGCGGTGGAAGCATGGGAAAGGGCAGCCACCGCAGAGGTTCTACCCCAGCGGACAGGTAACAGTGCTCCATTCAGCTCAGCCTGAATTCAGCTTAATTGGCATCCTTTTAGAGACTTCGGGAAGCAGTTGGGAGTAGAAAATAAAGAGCGGAAATTCGCCCAATGATTCCCAGTTGACTGAAGGTGTACAGTGTTCTCACAATGGGAACGGAGAGAGACTATTTGATGTGTAAATGAGATAAAAAAGAGAGGGAGATTTGTTTAGGATTACTTTACGTTTGGTGCATAAATTAGTAGAACAGACCTGGCAGTTTATCAAACTGCAAAAACAATTTGCTTTTCAATACTAAGTGACAGTTCTTGAAGATTAATCACTTTTTTTTGTCTGCCATGAGAGAAGAGGGATTGTGGGTCTTGTGGTGAAGCAGGTCACTGTGATGGAAGATCAAAAGAGCAGCAATGTGAGCCCTGGAGCATCCAACTTTTCAGAATGACCTGTGGTCAATAGTGCAGGTGTGGAGGAGAACAGGTAAATATCTCAGAGGCTTACACCTTTGACAGCTCATTAGATGCTCATTTATGTGAGCTTTAGCACGTAGGATTGTAAAAGAGTGAAGTTAGGACCCCAGAGGAAAACACTACTTCTCAACAGAAGAGATTTTCATTTTTACAACTTAGTAATTTGAGTTTATCACTATTATTTTGTGTGCTGCAAAACTATTATTGTTCCATCTCCCAAACACGTGCACTTTCTGCTCATAAACGTGGCCCAACATAAACAGCTAAGTGATCAAAGTCTAAAGAAAGAGGCTGAGGGAGCAAAGACATTTGTAAAATGTCATTCGACAACCTCTAGACACAAATTCTGCACAGCGATAATATATGGATGAGAATGCCATTAAAAACAGTTTCAGGCTCCTCCTGGATTCATTTGCGCTGACCCAGAATGCAGTATTTTCTTAACACAAGCAGCAGGCTGCTTTGATGTTATCTCCCTATCCAAACAGTGAAGGGCCTGCTGCCCCCAGCCCCCGCCTGCGTCCACAGAGGACGGCGTCGATTAATCACAGCGAGGCCTGCACAGAGCGCGTCCATAAATCGCCCCACCGCTCCTTAAACAGGAGAGTTCCAGGGCGCAGCGCCATCATTTATCAACACTCGCCCCTCCGGATGAGGAGTAAATAAAAGTCTGAATATGTAGCAGAGGGAGAAAAAGAAAAAAGTGTGTGTGTGTGTGTGTGGGGGGGNGATTCAGGGATGTTGAGCATTCCCAGTGGCATCATGGTAAATAAAGAAATGCCTAAACTCTGCACTCAAACCAATCATCGGTTTTATTTTATTTGTTTGCTAAAGATATCTCCCTTCATCTCATACTTGTAGGTTACTGTTAGACTATAAACAAAATGTACATAATTAAACTTACAGTGCAAGTGGTAGAAGAGTTTTAATGTATTCCAATTCTGTTACAGACTAAGAAGTATTTTAGATCAGGCTTATAAACTTTATTTTATGTCTAAAAACCCTTTCAAACTCCTTACTTAAATAATTCATACTTAATCAGCAAACCCATTACAGGATTTCTTCTTGAAAGCAAAAGCGTAAAAATGAAAGTCCCTTTTTGCTAAGAATTTGTTTATGGGATTTTTTTACTTCAGTAATAAAGTAACCTTTAAAGTAACCTTATACATTGCATGATATGATACACCAGTAAGGTATGTTGCAAAATTCTAATTTTAAAATGCAATCATACTTATATGAAAGCGTGAAAGTATGATTATAGTTTTGGCAAAGTAAAATAATCATCATGCTTGTAAGACTCCAGCTTCTTCACAGTTGCTCTCATAGATAGATAAATATGAAGTTTCATGATATATTAATACAATAGACTTTTATTTATTGGCTGTAAAATTATGATTTGTGAAGCTGCAAAACTGAATAAATAGATTCATAAATTATTTGTTTATCCAGCAGTAATCACAGCCTTCAAACACAAGACTATGCTCTGAGATTTTTTTGCTAAACAAATATTCAAGCATCAATAAGAAGAGGGAAATTCCCTGGATTTCTGTGAGAGTGGTTGAGGGATGCTCACATTGAACTCTGGAGCTCTGTGAGAGTCTGAGAAAAGCAGCAGCAGCAGCAGCAGAAAGCACTATCTCCATTATCGGGCTCACCAGGCCTTTCCTCACGCTGGCAACCCCACAAAGCCTGCCCGGAGACAGATGACAGGACCACAAAGGCAGCACAGGTGGCTGGCTGCAGACCACCTGGAGCAGAAAAGCCCCAGCTACCTTAAAACCAATGACAGAGGGGCTTGGTAAATGGTGGGGGAGGAGGCGGCAAATATAAAAAAATGGGGGTGAATCTGGAAGAAAAAGGGAAACAGACAAACTTTTAAATGAGACAACAAAGGAATACATTTGTAAATCATTAAGGGATTTATTTGAAGCTATTCTTTTGTAAAAATCTTCTTAAAAATGATAAATATCTTTTCCGTTTTACTGTTCGTTTTTAAATTTAGTTTAACCCCCAAAACATTGTTTGAATGCTACATACGGTAAGACATCCTGAGAGGCCAGATAAATTGTGTATTCTTTTTTTTATGAGTAAGGGATAATATGTATAAAGATTTTTTTTTCAAACAAGCAACACTATCTGAACTATTTTTAAAAACTCTGTATAAATAAAAAAACCTTTTCTGACAAATTACATGTGCCTCCAGACAATTATTTACAAAGACGGATAAGCTTGTCGAAGCTATCCTTATATCCATCACCAGCATCAGTGAAAGTTCACATTAAAACTGACCCCTTTCTCCAATTTCCTTTAATAACACCATTTAATAACGATATGGTCTGTCACACCACATCTTGCAATTACATGCTTTGCTTTCAAAAGGTTTTCTCCCAACAAAGATGGATCTCTCCTCAGGACTCACGTTCGTGCACACCTTTGAACTGAGGGAGATGCTTTAATGCCATGACCTCGATCCACTCCCCCGATGAGAGCGCCATACTTTTATCCAGACGGCACAATCCCACACATCAAATTCTGAAGCCACCTGGCCTTTAAAGTGGATGTCCTTGGGATTTCTGCTTCAAGTCAGCTCTTCTGTGCAGGACTTGACTTCCTGTTTATATTTACAGAGATGGAATGAGGCAAAAGGAAGTGATTTTTTTTCACCCATTTTAACATCCCGGCCTCTCCTCCTGAGCAGAGCCGTTCACCTCCTGCCTGCCCGTCTGCCTGCAAGTCTCCTCAGCAGCTGTCATGAAAACCAAACAGACATTCTTAATTGGTGTTCCAGACTCGAGGAAACTGGACTAAAATATTTGCATAATTTCACAGAGGACGGAGGAAATTGTTAAAACATGTGAGCAGAGGCCTTGTGTTGCCGTAACCCTATGCCCCCCCCGACTCCATCCCTCTCTGGCCGAAGCAGCTCTTGGGTGCCACCCTGTGCCGACGGTGCCAGGAGGGAACGGAGGAAGCAGAGGGTGGTGGGGGAGGAGCAGGGAGGAGTGAAAAGGTCACTGGAGCTGATCCTATCAGTGTTTCTCCTTTTCACACGGCTCAGAGCCAGAGAAGACCCAACACAGAACAAAGCTGTATTCTCTGTACATCTGAATCGTTCTTGCTAGGACAAACAACGTACTTTTTTCTAAAAATGTATCTTTTCAGTTAGATACAAAGGAAAAATCCACAACTTGGCAGCCAATGATGTGATTTGTTAGTATTTATTTACTGTGTCTCAATCGGGCTTCTTATGTGACTTACCTCAAATCACCACACATCATTGAAGTTTCTTTGAAATGTGGAAAATGGCTTAAAGTAAGGAGAAGTAAAAACCAATCTTTGGGTGAATGCAGACTGCTGGAGGGATGAATAGCTAAAGAACCAGTGATGCATAATCATATTTTACAGTCCAGTTTTAATTTGTCAATTAAACTCTGCTTATTACTGCCTATGATGTATATATATATATATATATATATATATATATATATATAAAATTATCTGTACTCTGAAGTGTCAGATAAGATTCAGACAGCTGTAATGATGGAAAGGCAGAGATTTAACTCATGAAGAAATTGGCACAAACTGGATCAAAGATCCCATCTACCTTACTTACTCTAGTAAGTTTTTTAAAGATATATTTTTCTCCATTTATGAAAATAGTTCTGTTAACATTGATCTCACAAAATGCTGTACCACCAGGTAGTGAGAGTGTCTGCAATAAAGAAATATCAAAATACAGAGAAAGAATAAATCTGATGGCACTATGAGAAAAACAGATAAACACTGCAACGTTGCTGTTTTGGTTTCTCGAAGACAAAAGTGATAGCAGAAATGCACAACATCTGATTCTTTGTCATGGTTTCTATAAAGCTCCAGGTCTAGAGTCCACACAGATGTACAGAAAACTGAGGTTTTAAAAGTCTCCACTTTGGAAAGAGCCTGTTTTTCTCACCAAATATGGACGGGAGGCGTAAACACAGCAGAAAATCTCAGTTTTTCTAAATCTCCCGAGTAGTGTAGACAGTGATAAAATCACATTCATAAATATTTACATGAAGTTAAATTGAACTGCAGTAGAGCAATGGAAAGCACTGCCGTGTCTCTGTAGTGTCAAATAAAAGAACATTGTGAAATTAAATTAGATTTCTACATGTTGTGTACGATTTTGGGGCATCCATGTTTAATTTCTGTTACTGAGAAACGCTAGCTGAATGAAAGATGAGATAATTATAGAAAGCCATGAAGTTAAAGATGGCACTTTTAATACTTTAAGAAAAAATACTTTTTGTTTTTTGAAAAGTGATGTTTGAGTTAAAGCCCAAAAAAAACCTTCGCCCTTCTTCTGCAGAGGTGAAACTTGAGGTTGTGTTTCGATGATTATTTTATTGTAGCAGCACCATCTTTGATTTTCAACAGGCTTTGCTCATGCTGTGCAGTTTGGTCTTCAATGAAATCATCCTTTTTTCACCCAGTGAAGTATTTCCGGTGTTGCTGACTGTAACACAAGCACACATAATGGAAGTGCTTTTAAAAGAAGCACTTTGTTTTTGTGGGTGTCAGTTTAGTTTTCAGAACAAACCTGATGGGTTTTAAAGAGTCCCGTATCTTTTGAAAGTTTTGAAATTTGGTACTTCCTAAAGAAATTTGTGGACAGATCACAGCCATGACAAGCTAATCTGCTGTAGGTCCAAGAAGTCTGCAAAATCAAGCAAGAGAACCGGTCGGATCTTTGCTCCGTGCACCTTTCTCTCTCTCTCTCTCTTTCTCTAGTTTCAGACTTTAAAACTGTGCAAAAAGTGATGTTAACAAATGTTAAAAAGCTTATGCCACTTAGAGATTTGATCACCATTGTAAGAGGAAATTCAATCAAATTCTTGCAGATCATTCTTTTTAGACCGATATTAAGATTTTCTTAGACTTAGCAAAAGCCACCTGTTCTCTTGCGGTGACTGCCAGAGGTTTTGATGAAATCCAGACTAAAATGGCTCGTTTTGGTTCAGGACCCGAAAGTCTGCCTTCATGGATATTTTAGTTTGAAACAGGTTAGGATTGAATTCACATTTCGAAACCAAATAATGTCTTTTAAATAAGAAAGATCAGCTGATTTGTTAATTCAACAAAATACCCATTGTAGATGGGTATAAAAGATGCCAAATGTTTAGTTCAAGTAATAAATGAGCACAAAAAGTTGTTGCTCTTGATCTTGTGACGCCTTTAACATTAATTCACAATCTATAATAATTCCAGTGTATTAGTATTAAGCAGCTTTCCTGGACCCTGTCCTCCTCCGCCCAGATTCCCACACAGTCAGACAGAGTGGTGGGCGTTCGACAGTTCCAGCTGAGACAGCGCAGGGTAATTAAACTCGTCTGGGACATGTGGAAAAGACATAGAGCTTTAAATGCCCTCGCTGGAGATAACATGAGCGCCACGCAGATAGATCACATAGGATCCCCCCCCCCGTTTACGGCAGATGCCAGCTGCACTGAGACACGACGGCGAGCTTTTGCACCTTGTAAACGGCCGAGAAGAGAGAGATGCGTGGTTTTTGTTGCACACCAGAGGCGGAGAGAGGAGCTCTGGGGCTCAAAGTTGCAGGGTGCTTTCATAAAAACGCAGAGGAGGCCGGCGTGAGACGCATGAAGTAGCTCAAACAAGCGTCAGGTGTCTCTGGGATTTCGAAAGAGATTTCATGCTGCAAATCTGTATTTTTATGGGTCCTCAGCTCAGAGATTGTGAAATTCAAACCCATGATTGTTGGCATTAGATATTTTTTTTGTTGCAATATAGATTCAATTGAACCATCAGACTTTCTTTAATTTAAGGAAGAGAACATGGATGCTCAGACATTTAAGTAATAATTAGAAAAACAATTTTGCATTACTGCAGTGTTATTAGATTTAATCAAGTGAGATAAAGTGAGTAAATAGATCATTAAGCATCCGGTCCTTATGAATTCAACATAATTATTAGATGATTAAGGTGATTACACACCCACCAGAGTCTGAAGCGAGTCTTTATTATCATGCAGATTAATCATGCCGAAGCAGCAAGGCAAAAGCAATATTCACCGCACAGAAAATGAGGTCATAACAAGTAAATGTTTCTCTGGAGCAAAATTTGATCATAAAAGGAACTTCTAAGGAACACTAATAATGAAGTCATGCTCTTAGATTTCATATAAACTAGTGCTCAGAAGTCGGTTGTCTGTGGCTGCCATCTTGAATTGGATTGACTCCAAAAGTTAATCAGTTGTAGATTACCTTCTGCAAAACTTTCATTAACAAGTCAGATAGAATATTCACCTTTCTGTGGCAGGCAATAGTCAGTCTGCATGGTAGTATGTGATGAAGAAGAGAGGACACAAATCTGTGATCTAGTGACAGAGGAGGACAGAAAGTGACATCCTGATGGAGCGAAGGAAGGGTTGAGTCTTTTTAAGTGTCTCTCAATGGCGACAAAACAAACAAACTCCTCTGTTGTGCCTGGCCTTGAGAAGCCTCCGTGGAGCTCTGAGCTCTGAGTGGGTGGAGGTTGCAGTGGTGGTGATGGAGGGGATTTTTGGCTGTCCTTGAAGCTGCCTGTTTGCCTCTTTCCACACCGTCGACTAGCCAAACAGCAGGATCCTCCACTTCTCCCACAGGTCAGGTCCCTCTCAACCCCCCCGGCGAGCTTTGATCTGACGCACACAAGACGGGGGTCTGAGAGGGCTTTGGGAACTCGACGCTTTGTGTGTGATGGGCCTGCAGACTGAAAGGCATTGGGTGGAGGGGGGGTTAGATTCAGGTGGGGTCAAAGGCCAGCGTCCATCTCGACTGTCCTTCTGTTTTTTGGGCTCTGACACAAATTGTACAAACACATGCAACTAAACAGATTTTCAACTGTTCTGAGATTTAAAAATGAAATATTTCCGTTTTGTTTTAACCCTTATCTTTGGTTTTCCATTCACTTCCTTTGATTACTGTTGGCGGGAAAACTTCTTAAAGCCTTTCAGTCCAGAAAGTTGTGGCCAAAAATAAAACTTTAAACACCTGCTTATATTCCAAAAACAATCTATTTGTTTTTCTAAAGATTGAAAAAGTTCAGATGTCAGGTTAATAATAAACTTTTTGAATATGATACTGATGCAGATCCATTGCAAGAAATTGTAAGTAAACTTTAAATCTGAACATTTTTCAAACTTTAGAAAACAAATAGTAAAAACTTGATTAGACAATAGCTCATTTTGTAATACTTTAGACATCTCATAACACAAACAAGCAATGTAGACGTTTAAAATAGAAATTATGTATTTATACAGTTTGCTGTTCAGTTTCTTATATCTATCTTTAAAAATGAAGGAAATAAAGCTGAATCATTAAAAATACAGATGTTAAATTCTGTACAATAAATTGAAAATATCTCTACAAAAAATGAGCAATTTATACTGCAAAGAAACTTCCTCTAAGTTTATTCCTATCATTAAGATAAGAAATCTTTGGAAATAAAAGTTTACCAAAATAAAAATAAGGCTACATTTAATTAGGATTGTACTTGTACTTCCAAGACCAAACGTTTTTTAGTATATTTTTTTAAATAAATGAGCCCTGTGTAGTGAGAAGTTCTTTTGATACTTCCTCGATTAATATTCTATTAAACCACAGACAGATGTAAGGGATGACTGTTAGAGCTGATTTATGCAAAAATATGAAAATGATGAAGAATAGATGTACATGTTTTTTTTCCAATATACAGCTTTCTGTTAACATAATGTCTCTGCTCTAAAATGTCTCCACAATGCCTGTTCTACCTTGGACTGAGAAATATTTGGCTTTTTGGGTCAAACTTTGCTCTTTTCTTTTGCCTCCTTTAAGCAGAAACATTGTTAACAAGAAGAGAGTCTATTTTTACCTTCTTGTTCTCCTGCTTTTATGACAACTTGACGGCACACCTGTGAGAGCGGTTGCGTATCTGTTGCGATGAGTGTGTAGATCTTCACATGTACCCCCACCTCCCACTCCCACCCCACCCTCTTCATGCCTTTTCCCCACGGGCAGCCCTCTCTGACCACCGCACAGACATCAGTCCTCCGCTCACTTCTGCCCAGGACAGCCCCCCTTTTGAAGGCTGAGTAATTAACGTGCCATCTGATACACCATCCGGCCATGGAGGCTCTCTCGGGTGGTGGTTGTGGTGGGGCGGGGGCGACACACACACAGTCACACAGATGCATCTCACACACACACGCCTGCACACACTCGTCAAGGCTTACATGCACAGGTAATCCATCACACAGTGTTAACTGGCCAAGTGTCGCTGTCAGCTGTGTGTTATGTATGATAGTGACCCGAAGGTTGGCCCAAAGAGACCATCATATGCTGTAATGATAATCCCCACTCCTCTAATCTGAATGTGAATGCATCATTAAACTAATCCTTATAATATGATGTCACATCTGTTTGAAGTCACTTATTTTTTTTAAAATGTACAGAACCCATAATGCTTATTCTTTGGAATTATTTTTTCACAGAATTTTGTTTTCATGATTATTATTTGTGCTAATGTTAGTAGACATTTAAAAAATATTATAGTCTCACAATACTGGGCAACATCTTCTTAGCCTAAAAGCTTCAATACTGAATATTTGATAGATCAGATCTTTTGAAATGGGGTTAGTCCGAGTGGAGCCAAGACCAAAGTGGATTGTTGTTGTAGTCATAAAACAACTTCTTCTAAATAATTTAAGGTCAATTTTGGAAAATGATCATATTTCTGACAGAATAATCGTATAATGTGAGACTGACTGCATTGTGAAGGTTGATAGAACAGTTTTTGCACAAACCACTGCCAGATATTTTCAGATCGGATTAATTTAAAATGGCTGCGATCCAATTTGATCATTGCACTTGAACTAGCCGTTAGCTTGTCAACTCATTCAAACAGCTATCTACAGCAGGTAAGATATTAACTGTTCACACTCTCTTACTCTTTCACAGAAACCCAATTCAAAATACCTGACCTATTTTTTTAAAACATCTTTTAAAATAATGAAAACACCTCCTGCTCTGGCTATGTGAGCTATTTAACTGTTTAGATAATAATTTTAGTATTTAAAAAGAACAGATTGAGCTAAAGTGTACAATAAGTTGTAGAGTTTTTTGATTGTCTTTCTGTTTTACGCACTTTACAAAATGTTCATACGCTCTCCTTTTTCTTACGACAAATAAATAAGTAAACCAATCTAAAACACTCCTGAATTATAAACACTGTGAAACTATTTAACATTTTAGCAAAATAAAAGCATTTAAATATTTTTCTTTTACACAATTTTTATGTAGAGAGCCTTTGATTTTTGTTCTGCTGACCTGCTTTTATTTTAAACTGGAAGCAAGAAATCTTGTTTACAAAAAACAACCTCCTGTTTGCTTTAAATTGGAAAATAGATTTTTAAATATAGTTTTTAATAAAGAAAACACAGATGAAGGCCGATTTGTGCATCAAATCTGCAAACTGACTTTGGACTTTGAATTTTACCTAAATTCATAAAAAATAAGTTAAGGCACTTGAAATCACGCAAAGAAAATCTCTCTAAAGTCATACAAGTTTCACTACATTACTGCAACAACTTTATTGAGTTATTTTTATACACCTTCAGAGGTGATAAACAAGAAAAGATCCTAACAATTTTTTTTTTCTTCCACAGATATTTTTTTAGGACGTCACGTTCTACACGATCACCGTGAAATCCCTTTGATTTTGGATGTGGTCATGAAAAGTTCAAGCCTCTTAGAAAAAAGCTCGGATTTGGGGTTCGGTTGCTTTGTTGCGGCAGCCGAAGACCCTTGACAGAACGTTTTCTCTGAGAGGTCAAAGGTCACGCAGGGTATGTCAAAATAAGACAGATGATGTGAAAAGATATCCTTCCTGACATTTATTTGGGCTTGTAAAAACATTCAGTACAGGTAGATGGTTTTAATAAAGTCAATGATTTTTGTAAGATTATATTTGAAGTATTTCAACTTTTTTATGGCCCACAAAAATTAAATAAAACCCCAACATTCCTTGAATAAATGCCTATCAACCATCACCAGTTTTAGACTAAGATCATCTTATGCTGAGAAATAATGGAGTTGTTGCCATTTTGGTATCTGTAAAAGTGACTAAGTTACAGCCTATTTAGTGTTTGCTAATGTTAATTAGCTGTGGTAACCATCTTGAATTAGGCTGACTCTTAAAGTTAATGACTTGTACATTCAGTAACCACTTTCTAAAAAATTCAATAAAATCCATTTTATGGCTATATATGAGCTATTTTGCTAACAGACAAACTGGGTTGCCACACCAGATTTCAGCACAATATCTATAAAGCAGACATGATTACAGCCATTCTTGTGTTTTCCACGGTCAGTTGGCTGTGGCGACCATCTTGAATTGGGTTGACTTAAAATGATAATTAGCTGTAGAGTTTTAAAGTTTTATTAACAAACAAACACACACATAGAATTTGGCAAAAACATTTGCCTTTTGTCTGCAATGAAAACAGTTCTGCTTCTTCTCTGCTATTTTTTAACTATGTAAAACATTAACTAAAACAGTGTTATGTGCTTGTTTAATATTTAGTTGTTTTTTTTTTATTAGGATGCCTTTTGATGTGGACAACATTGCCGTGGGCAAGTTGCCTGCCAAACAGCAACAGAAGAAGACACAAGAGAACAAGAGGAAGAATGTAGAAAAAAACGTCTAATCCATCCTTGCAGGTGTGTTACACTTTTGTTGCCCCAGCAGAAGTTCACAACAGACCTGATGACAAAGGATCGGGCCCCATGTAGCCTATTGTGGCTGTGGAGAACAATATGGAGGCTGTGAATGGCTAATCCCTCCGGACTGCTGACAGGTCGGGCCTTCAAGCAACCGGGGGACTCATTTCTCCACTGGGCTGGGCAGCCGTCTGACAGGGATGGGAAAACCCGGCCTGCTCACCGAGCCTTCGCCCAAAGCAGATACTGGGAGCCATTGTGAAGGAAAAACATCACCAGCCATTGTCAGCTTGTGGCTGCCTTTGTAATATCAGAAGATGAACTTGTGGGGAGAATATGCCACCGGAGGGCAAACCCTGGACCCAGCTCAGTCCATGTGAAAACCATTCAACCTGCTTAAGAGGTTTTTTAGTCTGAAACCTTGTTTTAAAACAATTCCTCTGACCTCATTAGGGTTACACGCGAAAGCTCAGACATGGATCAGCTCTGCCGATGTCATTCAAAAACATATAATATTGTGTAAAATATTATTAAGTAATAGAGTAGTAAGAAGGGATAGTCTGATCGTTTTTGAAGTGATGTTCTGTATCCTTTTGTTAAAGAAAGAAAGCCCCACAAAAGTCACCGAAAAACCTTGAAACTGACAAAAGTAATAATATAAAAATAGCTAAAAAAAAACTCCAAATGAAAATCAGTCATTGCTTTCAAATTTTGGTAAGGCCTCTCCAGAACAGTTCAATTTTTTGTTCTTATAGTATTTGAGTGTCCCATAACCTGACTGAGCCTTGATAGTCTTGAGATTTCATACTGTACAAATTCAAGACACACTGTGCCAGATGCAGCAAAGCAGCCCCAGATCATGTCCGAGCGTCCTCCATGTTTCACTTTTTCTTTGTATGCTTCAGTTTTGGGTCTGTGAACATAGAACTGATGTCACAACTCATAAGATACTAACTATTGATAACTCTCTGATGGAGCATCATCTCAAAAATGACCAGATTATCCCTTTAAATATTCATGGACGATGAGAGAAAATCAGTGAGCCTGGAAAACAAGCCCGATAAAAGAAGCTGATGGTGTAAATGTGTTTGTGAGAAAGACAGAAAGGTTATTATGAGACAGTCAGCCAGAAGTTGCCTCCCTGTTCTTGTAAACAAGGCCTGGATTGACTAGACGTCTACATGACACCCTGAGAGCAAACACAAATATCTGTTTCTCCTCTCTTATTGGCAGCAAAGATGGAACCAGGACACCACCCAAGCAGCTCAGGACTGATTATCACTCCCATGCCGTCTCCCAGTTTTAGTCAAACAAAAGCAAATGAGGCAAAGAAAGACCTGCGAGGCGTATGTGGTTGTTGTTTTCTTGAGACACGCTCCTCCTCCTTTACACATCTCCTCTTCAGACCTTCCTTTACACTAAGAAAACATGATATATATATATATATATATATATATACATGGTGTGAGGGTCCTGTAGTTTATCTGTTTTTGTTAGATTTTACAAGCTTGTTGGAGTTTTTCTTATATCACTGTCTTTTTGATTTCTGACCTTTACATCATTAATAATTTACCACTACATGGTTATTTTGGCATAAGTATGACATTCTAGCAGGAGGTATCCAGCTGTAGCACCGCAAATGCTACAGCTTGCCGCTGCTGTTTTAAACAAGTAATCATGTAAAGAGAAAAGGTTTGTGATGAAAAAGTTTATGAAATAGCGTTCCTCTGAACAACTTTGACATTTTTGAGATTGGAGTAAGATTGCAGCAATCCACTTGGGTCTTGGCCTCACTCAGACCGACCAGCTGTTAGCTCATCCTAAGCTCACGCTCAGGTTTAAACTCTGTTTCTACCAACTGAGGTTGCTTAAAGAGCTATCTGCAGCAGGTACGATTTTAATTGTTCGTCATTTTTCCACAGAATCCCAGTTCAAAAATTCTGGAGAGAAAAAAGTCTGTCTGTCTTTTATACATTTCCTTCAGTCAGGAATAAAAATTTTAAAAGACTATAAACAGTAATAATCTTTAAGTATACAAAAGCATCATGGCTCCTTATGTCATATATCTTTTATTAATAAAAAAAAACATGTTTAGTATCATTACACTGGGAGACATATTTAGTGAGCACTGAGCACACCAAATCATCATTCTGCAGCATAAAGTCTTCAACAATGCATCAAGTTAATGCCCTAAATCTGCTTATTTAAATATTTTTCTTTTCTCCTCAGTTTTGAGTAGTATTTGTTTAAGATAGCAGCTTTGAATACATATAGTACATACAAGTTTGATTCCATGTATGTGCTTAAAAAGTTAAAAAATAAAAAGCTTTTAGAACACAGTGACATTGCTTTTACAAACACAAATGTCCATTTCACTCAAAAGGAGCTTCAGAAAGAAAAACACATTCTTTGAGGATCCTTGAACTTGAAGTTCCTGAGTTTGTGGGCACATTCATGGAAATTATTAAAGTTTGTAAACTCTCACTTCATAGAATTAAAATGGATTAAACCTGTTATTAAAAAAGCTACACATAGAGATAAAACCAGGTTAACTGCTGGTTAAAATTTCCATTTTTTAAAGTTCAGAGGTCAAAACTTTATTATCTGGAAAGGATGTGTTTTCCTAACAAAGCTTGAACACAAAAAAGGCTCTATTGTCCAAACAGAGAACTGTATGTACATTAGGAACATATGACTGAATCAGCCTGGGATTTAAATATTTCTTTTCATATTAGTGCTATTGACTGAGATTGAGTAACATGCACGCTGAAAATCATCTTGGAAAGCTCAAAGTTCTTGGCTGGTTTCCTGCGAATTGTGAGGTCTAAAGTTGGTGTTTTTGTAGTAGCTACAGAGGCAGCCTCGCTGAACCTCTGATGTCGTCTTTGGACCCACAGTTCCTTCCTGTTCATGGAAATTCTCCTACAAATGAAATAAATATTTTTTTTTCACTCATAAAACGTTTGACTGTGTAAAGTTCAGTTGGGCTGGCAATTAGAAAAAATGTGTTCAGCCTAACCTAACTCAAGCTTTATTTTGAAAATATATGTAAATATATGTTTGTTTCCCAGTTATTTAGACATGGATCTTTTATAAACCTTTTGATCTCTTGGGATTTATTACTGTTGAAGGAAACCTGATAGATTTTCATCCAGTTCTTACTATTGTGAAGAAATACTGACATCTGCTGGACATAAAAGGCTATTGCGATTAGCCTGTCAGGTCATTGTTAAATAATCTTTGAATTGTTTTCTAACCTACTTAAAACGCCACAGAAAGAAACGTTATTACTTTATATGGAATAGTTAAGACCTGTTCAAAAGAGTAAAGTTACTGTAATTTACTGGTTGAATTGAAATCTCTGCTCTCATCACATTTTCTTAGCAGACTTTCTGATGAATCGCAGAAAGAAAAGTAAAAATAATGCTAATGAAAATCTGTTGTATGACTTTTATTGAGCCATAACAGTAAATGTCAAACTCTATTCATCGGGGGCCGCTCTCCATGTTTCAGATGTGTTGTTGCTTTAAAACACCTGGTTTAATGGAGAACATGCTTCTGGAGAACTTGATGATTTGGTGAGGAGGTAATTAACTCATTGGAATCAGGTGTGTTGGAGCAGGAACCAACTAAAACTTTCAGGACAGAGGCTCTCATGGCCTGGAGTTTAACACTCCTGCACTTTACCATCATGTTGTGTCCAGACTTAACAACCATTGTTTTTGTAAATTATGTTTAATCTTTTATTTTTAGACTTAGATTTGTGTCAGCTTTTTGGCATGGACTAGACAAACCTTTTTTAATATAAAACTTGAAGATGTAAATGCCATGATCCTAGAGTTTTGTAGTTTGAGTTAAGATAATTGCATTTCTTTCCTTGTTGCTTTAGAGGTTTCTTTCATTCCTCCTGTTTTCTGTTTCCTCTCTGTGTCATTTACCACGTATTTGTCCTCAGCTATTACCACTTTACGCTCCCCACTCACACCTGTGCTCCAACTCAGGTGTTCCAACTCAGCAATCAGTCCTCCCAGCTTTCTGGTTCCACGTCCTGGTTCCCGTATGTTTCCTGGGTTTTGTTAAATTTTTGGTTGCCTTGGTGGTTATTTTGTTTTCATTGTTAAAGTTTCATTTTT
Organism: Kryptolebias marmoratus; assembly: GCF_001649575.2. Lineage (NCBI taxonomy): Eukaryota > Metazoa > Chordata > Actinopteri > Cyprinodontiformes > Rivulidae > Kryptolebias > Kryptolebias marmoratus. Next base: position 17,255,781 of record NC_051450.1, read on the forward strand.
TTTCTGAAAGTTCTTTTGTCCTGGAGCCTGCAGTTTGGTTCCTCACCACAATTACATTATGACAGCAAGATAGAATGACACGAATTTTATCTTAATTCACTAGATTTTGTTTTTACAAATGCATTTCTAAATGACCAAATTTCAACATTTTCCAGCCAGAGTTTGCAGCAAATTTATGTTTTTTTATTCTATGTTTTTAAACATTAAGATTAGTGATGGGATCAGTGGTTCTGTATTGGGAGCTGAGCCAGAAAGGAGCTAGGAGTTCATCATTATTTCACTGAGTGCTGCTTGTGATGAGCTGGGTCTCTGCCCCTGAAAGAGGCGGTTCTCTGAGCTGTCGGACCCATCACTGTTACAGACTTTCACTGCCACTCAGACTGTATTCACAGCCTTGAGTCAGTAAGTTTTTACACCAAAATTCTATTTGGAAAACTAAATATAGAATGTTTGTGACATTAAAGGGATAATTCGGCTGTTTTGAAATGGGGATCTATTGAAATGTTATGAAACACTTCATTAAACTTCATTATATTCTCCCACTAGATAAATAATTTAAGTCCAACAAGAAGGACAGGCTAATGGCTCCTCTGAGCAAGGTGGATAGATGTCACCTTCAAACAACTTCAGTCTCAAAAAATTCAATTCAAGACAAAACTGTTTTATAAACCTTTACGTCAACATTAATTTTGAATGTTATTTAAATGAAATTCTATGCTTATTTTCAAGCACAAATAGTAGCAGCTAGCTATAGCACTTCCAGTGCAGATTGGGGCAGTTCCAGCAGAAATATTTGTGCTGAAATAAACATGTAACATAAAATTGACTATAGTGTAAAATGTTTATAAACTAGCATTTACATAAACTGCTATAAAATCTTGGAAACTGGAGTTGTGTTAAGATGGTGGCAGTCCACTGTGGTTAGGGCTGATTTTGGAATAGCCGTACTTGCTTCTCTTTTCTGGGTCACGGGGAGCTGGTGTCTATCTCCAGCAGTCAGCGTGCAAGAGGCAGGGGACATCCTGGACAGGTTGCAAGACGATTTAGTGTTACCAATTAATCTAACATGCATGTTTATGGTCATGCAAAGAGGTATGCACAACAGGTAAGATAATAACTGTCAAAGGTTTTTATTCTGCATATCTTGCTGTGTAGTTTGTAGGTTTGGCCTGTTTTCACACCCTGACCACTAGATGACACCCATGCACCACGACACACAGCATGAGCGTCAGTTCAACTTTCTACTGTGTCACATTAACGCCTCACAATCCTCCTTCTAGGACTGGCACAAACTTTTTAATTTGTACTTTAAAAAAAAGCTTCATTCTTTGAGAACTGAGATCAACTGACTGTGGCTCAGTCAGCTCCAGTTTTATTGACTCGCTTTGATTAATGGGGCCTCACTTTTCAGTGCAGTCAAGTTGTCACACATTTACAAGTCATTTTCCCCTTTTGTGCCACAACTGATGTGGACGATCCGAGAACAGAGGCCCAGTGAGTGTGAGAAGGCAGCTCATTAGTTGTCCCAGTCCAGCAGAGTGGCCAGCTTCTCCCAGGAGAACAGTTTAAGGATCTGGGAAACTCACCAAAATAGCAACAGCTGTGACTCCGCATTAACCTGATGAAAAGTCGTCCTCTCTTCTCTTCATCTCTTTCTTCATTTAAACCATTTTGTCAGTCGGTCCCAGCAGACCGCCTCGGCCTGGATCCCAATCCATCTGTAGTCACATCGTTGTGAGGTTTAACTGGAGAAAAAAGCTTCTGGATTAAGAGATCACTCTTATCCATTCTGCAGACTATAAAAGTGGTTGTTTCTGAGGGCGAGTTTGTGTAAAAAGGATTTGTAGATTTGGCTCTTTGTGCAGGTTGTGTCTACGGAGTGCTCCACCACTGACCTTCAGCTCTGTGTTATGAGATTTGTATCTTTTTAATGTTGCTTTGACTGAAATATGAAAATCTGGTTTCAGTTCTGCCACATTGCGCAAAATTTTAAGACTTTAAATCTAAGTTGATGCAAGTCATGATTTTAGGCAGCTTATTTAAAAAAAAACAACTTTAAAACATATGGCATGTAGAACTCTAAAAAGTAACTACACTGAAGCATTTTATTTTCGAAGTGCTGCAACATTAGACACATTTTTTTTTGTTTGTTTCCGTGTGTTATTGGTACATATTTTTAAAATTCATGAAAAACACAGACATCAGAAAAAATGTTTGGTTATCAACACATCTGTCCCACGATCAGTGATCTGCATTTAATATTAATACAACCAAATTATGTTTTTCTTTACTACAAAGATTTGAACACCATCCCTCACAGAGCTGCACTCAATTTAGACTCCAGCTGAAGTTAATACTAATAAGAGCTCATAAGTACTGAAAAAAATAGTTTGATTGACATGAATAAAAAGAGGACAGATGCTGCTGAGACTGTGTGAAGTCTTGAGCCCTGATTTCTCAACGTTTTAAAAGTGGTCTTGACCAGCAGATGTATAGAAGTTGGAAGTTCTTCGAAATTGCATTTGGACATTTGCTGCTACTGACCCATTTCTATCTAGTTCTTGTGCCAAAAAAAAAAAACAAAACAAGAAAACTGAACCATAAAACAAGGGATGAACCAGCTTTGTGTTCACTCATAAACAATTCAGCAAGTTCCTATTATTAATTGTACCAGCAGCCTTTCACAAACACATAGGTAGTTCCCATCCTTTAAAAAATTACCAAAGAAAACAGTTCATATAAAACAATTTATTCCTGCACAAACACTCTCAAAATGCAATAAATCAAAACCAGCATGTCTCGGCCTGGTCTGCAGTGTGTCCTGAAAAAACTGGATCATCCATTAACATTTTCTGGTCGTACGCTGCCTCTGGCTCAGTTGGAGTAGTCTCCAGCCACCCTGGGACAATGAACAGGATAAAGTGGGTCTACAAAAATGACTTAATTTTTAAAAAATGGACACAGATAGGAAAAAATAGGAAGTTCCAACTATCTAATGCAGATGAAGCCTATTGAAAAGGACTGAAAATAAGTTAAAAATCAGGTAATGTCTAAAGACAAACTATGAAGGATCTCCGGATAGCAACAATAGGTCAGAATAAATTAAAGACCTTCAGTCAAAGTAACAAAACAAGCATTACTTTGGGATGTGAAGCAATAAAAAAGTTCAAAATAAAAATGACAAGACTGTTATTCTATTGTTTACTTTCAGATATGTATACCGTTTTAAACCTGTGATTTTTAATTAAATTCTGTTTCTGTCCAGAGATTAACAAGAACATAAGTACTGAAGATAATAACAATGATAAAACAAACTCAAGGTTTTAAAATCACATTAAAACAAAAGTCATTACGTTACAAAAGCAGAGTCACTGCTGATGTGGAGAGTTTTTCAGAGAAGGTTTGTTTCTGAGTCCTGTTTTAGGTTCTGGTAGAGCTGATGGACTATGCTGTTGCACCACAAAGTCTTATAGAAGATGAGATCTCCTCCTCCGATCGTCCTGAGGTCAGAAATGGCCACGTCTGTAAAACAATACACAACAAATTTATTAACTTAAAAACTCAAACAAACTGAATTCCCAGAAAGGCTGAAGACATTCTGACTTTTGGAAAAATTAAGCATCTTATGGTGGTTGTTGTTTAATAAAACTTAAACCTTAAGCAGTTGGAAGTTTAATGTTTCTTCATTGAATTTGTAGAAAGCATCAGTCACTTTAAAGTTATTTTGTCTTCTGGCAAAGTTTCCTACCAGACTGACTGGGTGCGCAAAGCTGCTCTCAAAGCGCTCGTCCTGCAGCAGCTGTCTGAGGTGGGAGATGTAGCTCGAGGCGAGACGGAGCGTGTCCAGCTTGGACAGTTTGGTGTCCGCAGGAACCCAGGGCAGGCTGGTTTTCAGTCTGGAGAAGGCTTTGCTCAGCACTCTCATGCGCGCCCTCTCCCGCGCGTTAGCTGCGTTTCTCTGCGTCTGCCGCGCCTCCTTCTGGAGAGGCTCAGAGAGTCTGCTGCTGCTGCTGTTATCCTGCTTCATCCTTCTTTCCTCGCCGTCATCCTCTGGCTCCTCGTCTGAAACCCGGTTGGCTCTGCAGCGGATAATCTTCTTCTTCAAACGGGACCTTCTGTGATGCTTCTCCTCATCCTCAGCATCACTTGCTCCAGAGCCGGTGGACATGGCTGCTCCACCTGTGCCTTACGCAGCGTCACGACACCCAACTTGGTGACAGCAAATCTCTTTGAGTGACAGTTTTTGACTCAATATTCTAATAAATTTAAGTCAGCAGCCTCTTTAAGCCTCCTTAAATTTTCCCTTTGGTAATTCTAACTTCAGTCCAAGACTCTGAGTCTGCTTCCAAGTGAGACTTGCCTCCTTGTTCGGACTTCTCTAATTTAAGTGTCCTGGACTTGGCATCTGCACAGTTCTGCCTGAGCATTTCTCCTCCCCTTTTTCTCCAAGACTCCATGACCTCAGTGGGACCACATCTCTGTGTCTTTGTGTAAACTATTAAAGACCCAAGTTGCTCATCTCCAACTGGATAATCAAGTTAAGTGCTGTGAATTTACGGCTGCTTATTGGTAATTCTCGTGACTTGTCTGCAGAATTGATTTTTGCCAAAGCAGCGTAAAGCTCCAAACTATGTTGCATCACAGGAGGTTAAAACTTTCCAATTATTCGTGGGCAGACAGCAAAATGTAACTATGCAAATTTCCAGTAAACACCTTAACAGTTTGTTGCTCCTGCAGATGTGCTTTGGTAATAGAAATGTCTTGAGGACCTTATCAAAAGTGTCTAATCCTTTGCTGGTTTCACAGAGGGATTGGGTTTCTGCAGATGGAGCAGCTTTTCACACACAGCCTGTGTGCACCAGCTGTTATGGGTTCCCATGACATCTGGAGCGCTGGCATGACAAGGGTGTGGCAGATGCAGCGAGAGGCCCTATCTTCCATCTCGTAAAACTCTTTTTTCTTTACAGTACAACATGGGTTGGATTGTGTTTGTTGTGCACTTCAGACCTCTCAAAGAGCTTACAGTACTCATGTTAGACGGCCACAGCATGGACAGAGATCAACACCTTAGAAAACACCTGCTTTAACACATGCTCTTTCAGAGATGTGAAGGTTTTTTGATGTGAAGGTTTAGTTGCAAAGATTTGAGACTGGAGTTGCTGTTAGCAGGTCAGTCCAGTCAAAACTAAACATTCTTGATTCAAGATCTTGTAAGATGTATTAGTGCTCAGAAAATATGTTGAGAATGACTCTCAATTACTACCACTCTAAATCTTAGCTCAATATCTGTAACATTGGCTAAATTATAGCAATTTTTTGTGTGTCAAAACATCAATTGGATATGGAGGCCATTTTAAACTGGGTTGCCAACAAAGGTTAATCAGTTGTAGATGTATATCCAGTGATTGTTTTCTGAAAATATCATTAAAATCTGTTCAGTGGTTCATGATACATTTTGCTAGTGGTACAGACAAACACACATAGACTAACACAAAAACGTAACTGTCCTTCTGCCTCTGGTGGCAAGTGATTATGACAACTTTTTTCTCTTAAATTAAGTTGTTCAGAGACTTCAGACCTGAACTATCCTTGTGATAAACAGAAACAGGCTCAACCTTTCTGAATAAATAAAAAGTTTTCTGTTCAAACTTCCTCAGAAAAGTTGATGTGAGCTATTAGAGTGTAAAACATGTGTAAAATCTTTGTTAACAATGACATTACCAAGAGTCTGCCAGGAATTACCTAACTCCAGCTGAGATGCATGTTTGGCTTTAGAAAACAGCCGTGCCATGATCACCAGAGAGAACAGAGGGATATTATTGTGCTCCACTGGGATCGGGGCTGCATGTTCCTCCAGCACTTCAGATCATTTTTTATCACATCTTAGCTCTAATCTCACCTTAACTAGTAAAATATGCTGAGCTTGTTTTACTTGCTTGTTAACAACATGTAATGGTGTTCCAAATCCCTCTTACAAAGCCAAAGTACAAGCCAGTTATTTATAAAGTTTTCTGCTCTCATTTTCCTTTTTCATGAGCAAAGAAAGATCGTTACCCAAAGACAGATCCTTTCTGTGCAGATTTTTTTATTTTTTTTTACAAGAATAGAGATCATCTGAACATCCAAAGGATCCCTGCTCTTAACATACCCTTGGATGAGTGTCATGAAGTTGAAATATGAAGTTATGCCTAAAAGACATTCAGAGTTTCAGGCTCGCTGCCAGCCCATCCTCTGTCACCACATCCGTCAGCGAGGTGAAAGGCCTGACTGACACCCTTGAAGGTGCAAGCTAAGGGATTCTGCTGTTGGATTTACTCCTCAGCTGACAAGCCGTCATTTTTTTTCCTCTGCAGAGCACAAAAAGGCAACATGACGTGCGACATAATTCAACCTGCTGCTTCATGGTCGTCTAGAATAAAGGGAGCGAAAAAGCGCTCTGTCCGTTAGTCATTCTGTTTCTCAAATAAATGTAGAAAATATTGTTCAAAACATCAATGTGACTGAAAGCTTTACGGTTGTTGTATTTGCTCTGGGGATAATTGAATTCAGAGCCAATAGTGATAAATGACTCTTTAAATTTGACTTAAAGGCAGAGCAAGTATTTGTCTATCAGCAGAGACTTTCTGGGGTTTTGACCTTTAAGGAGGCCTGCGCTGTAGAAGCAGAGAGACAGGTGCAGGCTCATGATGTCAGAGGCAGGACTCGCTTTAATCTTTCACATCGTTTCTTCTAAAGCAGTTCACAGCAATGTAAGCAGGAGGACGACAAAAAGGAAGCAAATTCTACCAAATGCACCAATGTTTTGAAACTTTTCCGTCAGTTATATGCATTCAGCAACGCTTAAAAACGTCTTACATGATCAGACTTCAAGAAATTCAACAACAAGATATGTAGGTTATTAAAATAATTGTATGAATTTGAGCAGATGTGTAAGGCTGAATCCATACCCCCCACTCAGCTCAACTGTAAGATCAGTGGGACATAAACTTCTTCATCTGCTCCTGTCAGAGAGGGTTTGCAATGTCTCTCTGCAAACTACGGAGCCTTCACGGTACCATGGGTCAAAATAAAAACCAAAATGGTAAAAATCTGTTTTCTCAGTTCAAGAAACTGCACATCGTGTTACTAACAAATAGCGTTCTGCTTGAGGACAAGCAGTATATCAATGTTAGGGTTCAGTAAAAACTGAAAAGTTGGACAAACAACCAAAACATCAAACTCTTGTAAAACCACAAACATTTTCACTAGCAGTGGTTTGGTGTTGTGACTTCGGTTTTTATTTCGACCACCAGATGGACTGTTTGTACTGACAGTGATGATGAAAACAGTGGCGCACATCAGTGAAAGAATAGAAACCAAGACAACAAAGATGCTTGTTTTGAAGAATCAGGGCGTGAGGAGATCTTCTGTTGCACACAGCTTGTTCATTTATCACTCGGGGATCCCAAGGACGGAAACATTGTCTTGAATTCCTGGTGAGAAATCAATTTCTTTTCATTTCTTTTGAACGGACAGTTGACAAATCAGTGCATCACCGCCGATTCAGCTGGAGTGTAAAACTGTAGACCCGTGAGCTGGACGCTGTGATGCAACTGACTCAAAAAAATATGAATATTTGTGCAAGGTCTCAATGAAATGTGTATATGGACACAGATAAGTGGGATGAGGCCTGTACATTTCTCTATCCATCCATTTATTTGCATTAGTTGTATATGCTTTTGTTGCAAACACAAAATCTTGTTAAATCTCATATAGTGACCAAAAAATCCACATCTTTTTGGAGTCCAGGTTTAAAGTCATACTTTATTTATGACTGTCAGACAGAAAAGAGGAAGTGTTTATTATATTTAGGAGCACACAAGGCACAAAAAGACCCATTGCAGCTTTACAAAGACAGCAGTGCGTGTGTGTGTGTGTAACAGAAGTGACAGCGCTGCAGACACAACACAAACATGCATCAGTTTGGACAACATTATTGTTTTGCCTACAAAGACATATTTTCTTCATACTAATATTCCTTTTACTATATAAGTCAGTGCATCAGTGTCAAACATTTCACTTCTACATTTCCAAAACACACACAAAAGTTACAGTTTTTTCTCATTTCTTTCTGCTCAACTGTACAAAGCAAAGTATATTAAAAGTCAAATATCAGATCATTTCCTTACAGTATATTGGAATTTAATGACTCAAAAACTGCTAGATAAATTAGCTAACTACATATAATTACCTGTTGCAACATGCAGAGTTTAAATAGTGTTACTATAGTCCTGATATAAATAATCACATTCACACCTGTTTTTTTTTACCTTGTTTATATGGTTTGTCTAATGTAGTGACAATATCACTCCGCAACATGTGTTTGTCCCCCTCATTTGCGTTTGGACTCGATGGCCTTAATGAGAGGGACCCAGCGAGACGTGGTCCGGCCCCTGGCTTTAGCCTGGCCCAGGCTGGGCCACAGGCTGCCCCTGACGTTCACTGGACCGTCGTACTCATCGGCCTCGGAGGAGATCTCCATCTTCTGGATGATGAGCTTCAGGAGGTTGTGCTGCTTCTCCAGAGTGGTCGACATCTCTTTCATTCTGCAGAGAAAAGCATCAACTCATGCTCTTTGGGGACAGAGTTTATTAAAATTTCAGTCCTGAAAGGTGCTTAGAAAGTTGTGCAAAGTGAGTGAATGCTCCTAATTTAGAAAGAACTACAGTGGGTCGTCACTAGGGGGCGCTCATATATCAAAAACAATCACAGTTCTGCTTGTTGTCTTTGGAATCAGTATTTGAAAATTATTTTATATTTTCTTACAACTAAACTTGCTTGCTTTTATGTTTCTATAAATTTGAAAACTAACTGTCCTGTGATCACAAATACTGTACCTGGACTTTTGCTTTTTAAGCTCAGTCTCTATCAACGTGCAGGCCTGTGACTTGGACTGCAAACGGCTCCACACTTCATTTTTTTCCTCTTCACCTGAGAGGAACTGTTGCAGGAAGTGCTGCAAAAACAGTGAAATCATTAACAGAGGAGAACTCACAAAAGTTAAAAAAGTTTTGTTTTTGTTTTGTTTTTTTCCCACTGAATGTACCCTGGAGCACTTGCGGTTGGGGTAGATGGTGATTGAAGGTTTGTCGACTCGTTTCATAAGCCAGTAGGGGAGCTTATCTTCCAGAGCTGTATGCAGATCAATCTAAGATCAGAAAAAAAGACAAGTTGTTTATAATCAAACCAGACAAATATACTGAAGTTAATCATTCTCAGACACATCTGCAACACTAATTAGTTTATAGCTCTGCCTTATTGCCGGGACTGTTATTGGACATAGTATATATTTTATAGGATTTTAACTTGCTTTGCATTTTGCTTTAATGACATTCACATAAATCATCATCTTCGAATCTCAAAATGAGCGAAAAAGTTCAAAGGTCAACATAAAAATATATTTATGACTGTGATTTTGATCACTGATCCTCGTCTTGTTGCGTGTTTAACGTGCCACCACGGCAGCCAGTGCTGACACAGAGGACCTGAAAGGTTGCTAGCTAATTATTCTTACAGTTCTGGACTTACCTGCATGGCTATTCGTTTCAGGGAGGCATTTCTTTGGACTTCAGCAATGTCTCCAACTGCCAAACCAATCTACAACACAGAACCATATCTGTAATTAGGGAACACTTCTAATTTGACTAAATGAGTGCAAAACAAGCAAAACAGTTGCAAAAAAGAAGGAAAAAACACAGTTATAACTGGAGGAAAATACACAATTCATAGAAAGAAGAGATATTAGGGTTAATACAACTTGATATTCAAGATTATTTATTTATGTATTGTAGCTAATTTAATTTTTCCTCTTTACTTTTTAGGATACCTGTATATATATTTTGTTTACATGGTTTTGAATAGGTGCATTTGTGATTTAAATGCTATGAATTGGGCATTGTGGAGGAGTCCAAATTTCCTTATGGGTGCAAGAAAGTCCATTCTATTCTATTCTATTCTATTCTATTCTATTCTATTCTATTCTATTCCATTTTATTCCATTTTATTCCTGTGCTTTAGATTACGTGCAGTATTTGGGTGTATGAAATCACTGTCTACTCAAACCTTCTAAAAAACAAACCCCAGCACTTTGTTTGTGGGTCTTTAACTTACAAATGATATCATTCCGTGACCCATAAAACTCAAGCGAAACAAAGAGGGATGAGCCATTAGTGAAGCTCAGGGTTTAAGGATCCTGTGTGTCATGGAAGAGTTATGACGTGGTCGCAAAAGGTGCATTAGCTGGTCCTGGCTGGGCAAAACATAATTTTATTGTTTGGCTTTGCGGTGCGGTGCTTTAATAACCTAGCCAAGTTTAATGCATATGTTTTGTTGAAATTGTGCCTAAAATATTGATCTTAGCCAACTATATATGGCCAAACAACAGATGGTGGAAATGTTAATATCTGAGAATAAAATAAGTACTTTCCTAATTAGGGCTACACATTATACCAACAATGTATCAGTGTGCGTAATATCAATATGGCAAAGGTTCCAGTAAATGGCAGAAACAAACTATATACTGAAAATATTTATTTGGCAATCAGATGGACTCCTATTCCTAGAAATGCTCACAGCTTCATATTGAGTGTTGTCAGCATCATGATGACAGAACCTGTGGGTTTATCACCACTGTCATCGCAATAATCAACAATGATACTGACAGGTTACTATGAACTCCTTTATACATTATTGAAGTGAAAGTGAAGCTAAATTTCTCATTATTCCCCCTAAAGCCACCTTTAAAAAAATGGGCTAGGGGTGCTGTAATTTTACTGTTGTTTGACCAAATCATGTCACAGACATTGTATTGAAACTTAAGAAATCCTGTGAACTTGTGAACTATTTTATTTAAGGAGCTGAACATTCTTAGGAGATGCTTACCATCAGATTCACCAACAAGATTGGCATGAGAAGAACAAACTGCACAAAAATGGCATACGTCAGGATACCGAAGGGAAGCTGATTGCCCAGAAAAGCTTCCAGGAAGTTGTTCTGATAGTTCAGCTCCCCGACCATCATCACAAAGGTTTGTATCACCGAGAGTGGCAAGCTTTTAAACTCTTTCTAATGACAAAAACAAAGAACATGCAAACAAAGAACCAAGTCAGTAAAAAGAACTAAGAACAGTAATAATTATATCAGGTTACTTTGTGTTATTGATATTTTCTCTTACACGGTTGAGCATGAGCGCATAGAACGCCAAACTGAAGGCCAGCATCAGGTACAAAAACAGCATCACAATCCGGAACAGTGTTTTCATGATCTCCCCAAACATAACAACATAGATGCCCACACCTTCAAACCTGCAGAAACAAGGGCATTACTCTGGCTCGGAAACACTAAAAAGATATTATGGTGAAGGAAAGTGTTGAAGTCAAAGTGAGTATACCTTTGGAGATAAAGGAGAAATCCTACCCAGGAGTATAAAACTGCCATTGCTCCTGCTTGCCAGTGGAAAGAGCCCTCTGCGTTAAGCATGAGGGGAATGATGAACAGAAGAGAGAAGATGGCTGAAGTCCAGTCACACTGGTTGGAATAATCCTTGAAGTAATTCCAGCGCTTTTATATGAGAAAAAACAAGAAAAATAAAAGCAATAAGACAAAAAAAGTGTAATACACCCTGTCTGATTAGCCATTAATGAATTCCAAATATTTTTGAAAACAATCAATTGTTTATCTGCATCTTCCTGCATGTAAGTGTTGCTTATAACCAAATGACTAAGATAAAGTGTCACAGCAACATTCTGACTGTAACCTTTCAACAATTCCTGCAAATCTGAATCTGAAAGCATACATCCATCACACAGGACTGCAAGTGTTCCCACAAAACAAAAACAAAAAAAAAAAAACCTGCTGCTGAGCAGATTTATGGACACGTTTCATTGTATTAACAACAAGCGCTTAACTGCACAGTACCTGCTGTGATATCTGCACCACTTCTTTTGCTATTGAATAGACGTTCATGACCAAGACCATCACCATGCAGAAGGACAAGAAGAAACTTTGCTGTGAAATGGAGAACGATGTCAGAATTTCATACATTTAGGGAACTTTAGAACTATAAACAAGCATTAAATAGTTTGGAGTTATATACTGTCTGTGTCAAGTTTTTTGTGCAATCCACTGATACCGTTGTGAAAGATGTGGGCACCATGATGATATTAGGTTCGCCTGTCGCTGTGCTGTTTGTAGAAGGCCGTAGAGTTACTATCAGGTGAGTTAGAGGCAACAACCCTAACAGGTACAAAAACATGTTCAGCATGTGAGCCTTGCTCCCATAAGCAACCCTGAGGAGAAAGAAAGAGATAATATTAAACATCAAACTCAAGTCTGTCAATTAAAGATCCTGTCCTCTAGAGTTATCATCACAAATACACACCACTTCATAGCCAGATACTTTTTGCAGACTGGGTGGTTGAGGAGCTCGATTCGGTTGTACTGCACCATTGCCTGCAGAAAATGTGATTAAAACATTGTTAACTCTATCGTAAGAGGTTTACCATCATGGGTGAAACCATGATAATATGCCTGCCTATAAACGGTATAATTTGGTGAAAATTTTGCTGTTAAACTGTCTTTATTAGATTGTCCAACATGTTACTCAAGAGATGAGAAACCTGATCTCTGGTAGAGAAGCAAGTTGTACTTTTGTAAGAGTAGCTAAAGGAGGACAAATCCTAAAGTATTTTGAAGTCTTAACATTGCTATAAAAAAGGATTGACCCTTTTGCCATAAGTTGTTTAAAAACAGCTTTTGGAGGGTTATGTTATGCAGTTTTATTACACCAACTTGCACATGAAAAGTAAAATCTTCTTTATCAAAACCAGAAACATGATGAATCCATTAAAGCAGATAAGAAAAAGTGTCCTGTCCTGAGTGGCCAAGTCAACCGAACTGAATCAGTGGATAACATGTGACCAAAGTCTGATCATAGACAAAAAAACATCTGCTTTTTACTGCGTCAAAGTTTTATTTGAGAGAGGAAACCAGAGCTTACGTTGACTGCAGCAAGTGGCTGAATCTTATAGATGGTATCTGTTAGCTTCTTTGATGATATGGGAGCCTGGAGCCACCTGAAATTGTATTCAATCTACACCAAACAAAGACTTTTTTTAACTTCTCCTGGTAGATACGTTACAATGAACAGTTTGATGCACTGATCGTGCAAGTTAAAGATACGTTACATGGTAGTTTGGGCTGTTGTGGTCATCATCAGACTCCCTCACACATCGGTCCAGCAGATGCTGCAGAAGGAAGGAAATGGGAAATCACAGCGACAGTGACTTATCTTAGTCAAAACACATTACATAACAGAAAACTGCAGAAAGAAATGACCTATGATGACTGTAAAAAGATTTATGATATTGTTTTATTTTATTTTATTTTTTCTTGACAAAAACCTTGCAGGTCTCAGGCAGAAACTCAATCATGTCCAGTATGGGGCATCGCTGACTGGAGCCAGGAACAAACAGCCTCAAAGCCTCATCACATCTGCAAGACGAGAAGCTCAAATTGAATCCTAATGTCACCATATTAATTAGAAAAAAATAACTTAATCTTCTGCATTTCAGTTAGTATATTCCTGCAGAAATATGGAGGCATGCAGTGACTCCATGTTTGCCTAATAAAAGATAAAACCTTAAGAATTTCATCTGAACTCTTAAGAAAAGTAAATAACCTAAAAGCAAATACAAATTCATAAGTTAAAAGTTGACAAATTCTCTACATAGTTTAAGTGTCAGATAAATAAATAAGATATAAAAAAGAAAAAGAGGAGTTTTAGGTTGGTTTTTTTTAGTTTTTGGTACGATAATGTCTGGTTTCGTTGACACACCTCTCACTGTCGATCACAGCGTTGACCACATCTTTTCTTCCATTCTGCAGAGCTTCGTGGAGGAACGAGGTCTGATTCTTGTTCAGAATGAACTCCGCCCCTCTGAGCAGCATCAGTCTGACTGCAGCCACATGGCCCGCTCTTGCAGCGATATGGAGTGCAGTGTTCTGCCATATTATACCAAAATAATTCATCCATTTCTCTTAAGCAAATGTGTTTAAACTCCACAAGTGGATAGTAAACCCAAGTTAAAAATACAAGAAATGCATGAGTTAATTAATAATAATAATATGTGATAACACTAAATTTTTAAAGCAGTAGCCATTTTTACCCCATCCTCATCAGTTTTATCCAGTAACTTCATATTGGCTGACAGTAAGATGTCCATAGTTTGCGTGTATCCTTCAGATGCAGCATGGTGAAGACAAGTCCACCCCTTGTAATCACTGTCAAAAGTTTCACAGGTATATATTACACTGCAGGTGTGTAAGTATGACTAAAAGTGGCCATATGAACATGACAGTTTGATACACGCTTGTGCATAAGCTTTGCAGATTTTCAGTAGCAGCAGTTTTGAGGTTTACCTGTGAAAGAGAGCTCCTTTACGCAGCAACAGCTGAACCACTTTGGCGTGTCCACCTTTTGATGCCAAATGGAGCGGCGTCAGGCCCCGTTCATCACCTTCATTGAGCAGACGGGAGTCTGTGATAGTCTCCAGTAACCTGTGGCATGTATTGATGCGCCCATACCTTCGAGAAGGAAGCAATGAGGAGAGAGATACAGTGATGGAGGAACCTTTTAAATAAACACACGGTAATGTTCCTTATGCCACCTTGATCCTAAAGGGATAGTTTGGATCTTTTGAAATGGGGTTTTGTGGCACAATAATGAACAAATAACCTGTTGTAGATAGCTCTTTGAATGACCTCAGTTATTAGAAATAAGAGTTGTTTTTACCAAATTGAGCTAATGGCTACTCCAAACAAGACCAAGACCTATGTAGATTGCTGCAGTCAACAACTCAAATAATGATAATATAAATTCCTAAAAATACTGTTTTACAAAGCTTTGCCTTAATGTCACTTACACTTATATAGTTACAATATATTTCTGCTGGAAATGCCCCAAGCTGCCCATCTAGTTACTGCTGTCATTAGATGTGCAAATAATCGTAGGATTTTAAGGAAATAACAGTTTAATCCAGTATGTCAAATTTTATTAAACAGCGTTCACATGAGCCACCGTTAAATGTTTCAGGTTGGAGTTGTTTTGGATTCAGATGGCAGCAAACATCTATGGTCTTTGCCTCATTTAGACGAGCTGCTGGCCTATCAGTACAAGCTTTGGTTAATCAAAGAGCTGCAAGGCCGTGGGAATTAAGGGTGTGCAGAGTGCTGCAGCACCCCTTGAGGAATGCAGGAGAACATGAGTGTCCGAACATGTAATTAATCAATTAATGAAAAAAATGTTAAAAAACACATTTTATTACTGGTGCATGCTATACATTTAAATTCCAAAGTTGTGATATTACTGAGTTTTGTAATTTAGTTTATAAACCAGCACTGTTATTGTAGATCTGTGTGCAAAAATTTAAAACTGTCTAAAACATACAAAAAAATGTCCAGAGCAGCATTGGGTCATAATTGCATTTTAATAGATATTGTTTATCTAAAATAACAGCTTATTTTTAAATGTCCATAACTAGATTTGATTCTATGATATTTTTCAACCAAATTTACAGATGCTCACAACACCCCTGAACTGAAACCCACTTCCAAGGCCATGAAGAGCTATCCAGAACAGGTAAGATGTTAACTGCTTATAGCCTTTCTAGAGACCCCCACTTTAAAAGAGCTGAACTGTTGTTTTTAGGTCAGGACATACAAGAGAAATAAATAAAGAAAGGCTGCAAACCGTGGTAAATACTGTAAGCAATGTTCAAAATATGAGACATTGTTCTGAATTATTTGCATAAAAAAGATATAATGAACTTTGCATTATTGTTGTTAAGGGTTTCATCTTAAGACTAAAGGGAAATACTGCATGGACAATGATCTGTTTTGCACATGAAGCTTTTAAAAAGGGGAGTAGTATTTTGTGTCTGAAAATGGTGGAGGTATATGCTTACAACTGATGAATTAAAGCATGATATCATCATACGGTCTTCTTTTGCCCTTTGGTACTAATGAAATGGGTGTGCATGATAGAAAAATCAATAACAATAATGTCTGATATTAACTTTTTTACACTTTTTTACAGCAATATTTCACATGTTCCTCGCTAATTGAATTCTATTCTTATGACAGCTTCATCAGGTCATTGAGTTATAGGTGTGTAACTGCAATTAATCTTAAAAATTAACTTCTGAGCGCAGAAATTCCTCACCCGAATAAAACAACTGGACGGTGCGCTGAAATTTTTTGATGCAGCCACAGCTGTCATTTATCATCCGCCAACTGGTGCTTAATTACAGAGGCACACTGGATTTCTTGGTTTTATGGTTTTAGATCAAAAGTCAGTGTCTTCTGAAAAAGCAATATTTTTGATTAACCTTTTTATTTTCTTGGACCATCATTGATCAACGCTAGACGGATAAAGTCAGAGCTTTTTCTTTGTATTCTGGGAGGTTTCATCTTTTCAAAAATGGGAGACCATTAACAGAAAGTCAAAGCAAAATTACTTTAACAAAAGAAAATAATGAAATAATAACATGAGTCATAACGTAGAAACTGTTGAGGCAACATAAACTCACACCTTTAAAAGAGATTTCAAGGGGTTGAGCAACTTTGAGTTAAATTTTCGTTTAATCACTGTTGTTTGGATCAGTGTGTGGAAAACTCTGCTCCTCAGGGACCAATCAAACTTACTGAGCAGCAAAATGCAGAGCAGACTTCTTGTCCTTGGACTTGCAAGCAAGGCCAAGCTGCCCCGAGAGGCCCAGCATGTTCTTCACCGAGTCATGGATACCCAGTCTGCAGGCGTAATGCAGCGGGGTGCAACCCTCGCTGTCCTCACAGTTCAGCAGTGCCTTCACACTGCTATGCTAAAATCAAACAGAATAAACAGGTAAACATATTTACACGATCTACATGTAAATAAAAATTAAAGTTCATTAGCACAACCTTTAAAAATGTTGGCTGGATCAATTGAGCAGATAACAAATGGGTGTGTTCAGTTTGAACTGCCCTGAGGTGATTTCAGTTAAATTGGCACGATATAAATACATTTTCAAGGCCTTAAGTCTTTAGGGACTAATAGGGTGAACTCCACAGAGACAGGTTCACCCCCCCTTACTTTGAATAATCTAATGTAGCATTGCTTTGCTAAAAAAAAGCAAGGAATTCCTTTAAAAGGATATTGTCTAAATAGCTAAAATGCTGCAGCAACTACCAACTCTTTGATGTATGCTATCACATCCTGCTGCTCTATAAGCAAAAAGTTGTAATAGTTGCTTTTTAAAATTTTTTTGTAAACAAATTTAATTTATTTTTTTATTAAAGAAACAAGATTTTGACCCTGGTACAATGTAAAAAAAAATCTGTCTAAAGTGTCTGCCCATTACAGAGTTTTAGTGATGTATTTAAATGTGTATTACTGTTAATAAAGGCTCTGTTATAATGTTACACAGCATGAAAAAGGTTGAGGTTGAGAGAACATGATATACTATTAGAAAGCACAATATAGTGTGATCGCACGTGAAAGAGTGTGACAGAATGTCACTGAGAGTGTGATAGAGCATAACCGAGCATGATCAAGTGTGATGAAGTATATTAGAGTGTCATAGAGTGTGAGAGAGCATGTTAGAGAGTGATGAAGTGTCATAGAGCATCACGGAATGTGATAGAGCCGGATAGAGTGTGATAAAGAGTGATAGAGCATAACAGTGTGTCACAGAGCATGACAGAGCATAATAGAGGGTGATAAAGGAGGTTAGAGTGTGATAGAGTATCACTGAGTCTGATAGAGCAAAAAACAGTGCAATAGTGTGTGATAGACTGTGATGGAGTGTGATAGAGCATGAAAGAATATGATCTAGTGTCATAGATCCTGTTAAAATAATAGAGTGTTATAGAGGACAATATAGTGATAGAGTGTGACAGAGTATAACAGTGTGTGATAAAGAGTAATTTAATTTCAATATGTTAATGAGACTTTCCTCTAAGTATCACTGTACATTTGCTAATCAACAAACACTCATTGAGAGTACCTGCAGCACTTCTTCTGGGAGATTTTTCAGTCCTTTGGGCTGCAGAATGGCCAGGTGAAGGAAGTTACAACCACATTTGTCTTTCAGATTAACATTGGCTCCTTGAAGACACACAGGCATATGCTTACAACCTGTTCACAAATGACCTCAGCTCTCCTGGTCAGGATGCACAGCTTTGTGCCTCACCTTTTGACAGCAGCAGAGCTACAGTTTTCCATGCTCCACAGCTGGTGGCCAGCAGTAAGGGAGTGTTTCCTTTACAATCAGTGCTGTTAAGGTCTGCACCCTGCAGAGAAAAGGCACAGAAAACTAAAAATGACTTCATCCATTTTGACACGCTTGCAGTAGTTATTTCAAGCTTTGTGGAAAATAGATTTGACCATAAATGAAACGAATAGAAATTTAAATTAGTTGATATTTGGATTTTTTTCTCTTTTACATTTGAGGTTTGCAAGGTGACATTAGTCAGAGTACGGCTGGACACTTTCCCTAACACAATAGTCATTTTGATTATTTCTAACTGGAGTTCTTTGGAAAGGTCATGAACTATTATGGCTCCCTGAGCATCCACCATTTAGGAAAATAAAGTTTAATTTTGACAAACTAATGACAAGTCTGAGCAGGGCCAAAACCAAAACGGATTGCTGCCACCTTAAAAGCACAAGATTTCACAGCGGTTCATGCAGAGACTATTTCATAAACCTTTAAACTGCAATCAGTTTTGCTTTACATGGTCATTTCAGCAGAAATACTGTGACATTCCTGCAGGAAGTACCTCAGGTTGCACCCAACAAGCTACAGCTAGCTGCTGCTGAAGATATTTGCGCTTGCAGATAACCAATACATTCTATCTAAATAATTGTGAAATGCATAAAATAGCAGGATAGTGTTTGAATGAACCACTATGAAATCTTTTGAGGTTGAAGGTGCTTTTAAAATGCTTGTCAGTCCAGTCAGAATTAAACTCTGTTTCTCCAAACTAAAACGGTTCAAAGAGCTATATTCAGCAGATAAGATATTAACTGTTAATGATCTTTCCACAAAATCGATCAGATCTATCCAATATTCAGGTTTGAGGGATTTCAGCTAAGAAGATGTTGCCTAATAGTGTGAGGTTACTTTAAAATGAAAATAAGAAAAGTTTCACATTTTTGAACAAACACAAAACTATCTATTTTAGATTTTATGGCTACAGAGTGCACAAAAACTCCTCTATTAGACTTTAGCTTGCTCTGCTATGCAAAAATTAATAGATCTCGGAAAGTGTGTATACTCCTAAAAGTCATGCAAATAATTTCCAGGGATAGCTCCATTTGGTTAACAGTCCCCGCCCTAAAATGTATTGTCTCAACAAAACAAAAACAAAGAACAAGATTACTTTGCATATTTTAGGGAAACCAGGCTTCAAATATTTTTTCTACACAAATCATCACCTGTGAGGATGGAGGTCTTTTTTGCACTTTTTACCTCAGCATTCATTCCCAGGAATCTTCCTCATAAATATGTAAGTGGACATTAAGTGCAAACTTTTACACGGTTCACACTTTTAAAAGGGTCAGCTGGTCACATAGAAATAATAAACCATAAATGTACTGGAAAAAAAAGTATGACTCATCCTTCATGTTTTAAACTTCTGCTTCCAGGCAGCCAGATTTCCTTGTAATATTTTAAAGCACTCTTTATCGGTCGTTTTTTAGGCTTTCTGCTGTGCTGTTAAAGCTTTTCTTTGGGCTTTGGCTGCTTTTTTACTGTCACTATATTAAATCACATTTTTAATCAGCTGGTGTCAATAGTTTGTTCATATGAACAAATCATAAACAGGCAGAACGTTTGTACAATCTAACTGGGTTCGACTCCGTGACTGAAAATACACAATAAAGTCCTAGATAGCTGGTTTGATTAAATTTATTTAATAATCTCATTTAAAGACATATTAATGATTCATTCCTCCTCTCGAGGCTGCTACTCAATGACCTCATTTTATTGGTTTCAGAATTAAACAAGCTCATGTTTATATCCTGTTGGACTGTTTGCTAACAAAATGAGTTTATGTTAAACACACTCAACGCCCTCTTAACCATAAACTTCTATTTAAACAACCTCTATGTGCAACAGATGGTGACCTATGCTCTGCAAGCAAGGGTCATCACCTTAAACATTTACCGAGCCGGTCGGTGCATTTAAAATGACAAATATTGTGCCATGATAAAAGTACGAATCAGCTGATTGTACTCTACTTAATTAAATCCAGTGAATAATGAGGACATCACTCAGCGGCGTGGCCACATTTGTTTAGATAATCTTAAAAATGTTCAATTTTTTTTGTTTATTCCAAAATAAAAGAAAACAACATGTCAGTTTCCTGTCCTTATAGAGTAAAATTGGAGATTAGGAACAATTCCTGACAATGAAGCATGTGCAGCATGTTCATGTGGATTTGCAGGGTTTTATATTTACCAATGAAATGAGGTACTCTGCCAGCTCGGTGTGGTCAAATACTGTAGCCCTGGAAAAGTAAACACAGTTGTTTTAAACCAACATGAGACTCTGACAGCTGAAGTCTTCTTCATGGGTGTCAGAAAAAAAAATGATTTCATTCTAATTCTGCTTCGTCAGAATAAGTTATAATACCCAGATTTTCCTTTTGTTGTTTGATGCTTTATCCTCTGGATTGCAGTGGTTCCATTAGATGACGCACATTAATCGTAAATTCTTAGTCTGGTGACGTTTTATATCACTACAACTGAGTGACTGACTGAAAACCACTTGGTAATCCAGCTGTCTAACCTCTGTGTGGGGTCAGAATTGAGCAAAGCTGTTGCACTAGAGGTCAAGGATTAGGCGTCATACCAGATATTTGTCTATTCAGACTTTTGTCGCTTAATAATTTTATGTTAGTAAAATAAATATCAAAATCTATGGTGTAGACTTGTCTCTTTAACTCTTCTTCTATCTGTGCAACATAATTAACTTTTCACTCAAATGCAAACAGGAAGCATGTAAAAGATTTGAAATTAATTACCAGACAAATCTTCCCTTATTTTAATTTATTTTAGAGATCAATCTGTCAAGGCTGGGTCTTCATTAGATCTTCCACATGAGAAATTTTAATTTGATAGAATATCTGTGACCACAATGAAAATGGATATTTTGTGAAACAGGTTTTTGTGTAGATATTCATTTACTGGCCAGTAGATTAACTAAGGCACCATATTTGTATAATTTGTCTCTGTCAGGTTTTTTTCTTTCTTCTAATATCATTTAGGATTTTTTTACACTAAAGGTCATACTCTGAAATAAAAAATTGTGTATGTTACCTTAAAATTGCTTTAGAGTATGTACACAATAAAAAACACAGCTAACAAGTTTAATGTGGTTTTAAAAAAGAGGTATGTCTGATGTGTTTGCAATTTTTGCTCAAATTTTTACTTTTCCAGTATGTAGAACCATACATATTAAATAGTTTTGATGATGCAAAAGAAAGAAAAGCAAAGGTCTGCAATATGTTGACATTTGTTTAAACAGATCAGATATTTTAAATTGAAGTTCTGGGGACAAAAAGATAAAAGCAATTAATATCTTACCTGTTGCATACAACCTCAGTTTAGGGAAAAATTATTTATTTTTGACAGGATTCAGGCTTTTTTTCAATTGAGTAAGAATTTAATTTTATTTCTTCAAACTGAGGTCTTCAAAGAGCTATCTACAACAGCTAAAATATTATTTGTTCCAAACCTTTCTGCAGAACTCCACTTTACAAGACCTAAACTATCCTTTAAAGTCTTATTAAGTCAACTATAAATGAAATATATTAAGTTAAAATTGGTAGATTCCTGACAAAAGACCCCAGTGATGGTATATTGATGGTGTTCATCAATAAGAGAAACCCACCTGTGTAGAGGGGTCTGACAAGCTCCATCAGTTAGATTGATGATATCTTCTACTTGATCAACAGTGGAGAGCATCAATTTGACCACCTCAATAGCGCCTTGAGTGCAGGCCAAATGAAGAGGTGTGCACCGATCGTTCTACACCGCAAAGTATCGACATGCTGAGCATTAGCGGGGTTAGAACATGAAGAAATACAGTGTCCGTCTGAAAAATGCTGCAGTAACAGACAAAGATTAAAGGAGCAGAACCAAAACACAAATGCAGGAATTACCATGCAAATAAGTCTATCGTGTGCTCACTCCCCAAAAAAGGTATTGTGCACTCTACAGTGTAACATTAGAGCAGAGACTCTCCCAGACTTGCAGCCTGAACATGGGGGCCGTAACACAAGCCTTTAATGAGATAACCAGGACTGGCAGGAAGGGGGGCCACTGATTGCCCCACTCCACTCTCCAGTGTAAGTGGAGGTAATTTGTATCAATTTAGCCAACTGAAGCTATTACTATACTCTGTATTCCTGCTGTAGCTCTGGCCACCAGCCCAGGACCAGACATGACAAACACCCCCAGATGGGTGTGATAAGAATGACGTGTTTGAACAGCAGAAAGGCTCGGACGTGCTGCCGGGAAGATGCCCTACAGGTGTAGGCAAATGAGCTCTAGGTTCAAAAACAACAACAAAATATTTAAAAATAACAATGCAAATCTGTCAAAGCGTGCAATGGACAGATGGAGGAAGATCGCAACATTTGTAATCTGTATGTTTATGGCTATTTCATGCTGTGTGATAGGAAAAAATGTGGGGATAACCAAATGATCGCCTGGCTCCGTGATTGATGGTTTAAATGTTTATGGAAAGCGTAATCTGCTGTAGGAGAGTGTAGATATTTGCATGCTCTCTTTTGTGATGAGAGTACCTGTTGCTGATCTATTTTGGCTCCAGTGGCGATGCAGAGGCGGATGGACTCGATATTCCCGCCACGTACAGCCAGATGGAGAGGGCTGCTGTTGGACTTGTCCAAATAGTTGATGTGGTTTATCGCAGCGTGGCCATGTTCTTCTCCTGCCAGCAGCACAGAACTAAATTAATTGTTTCTTAGTATTGATAATGTTCTGTACTGTACTGGATAATAATAACATTTTTAAGACAGATTCTTATAAATTTCTCCTTCCTTGACTTCAACATAATGTTTTTGCCTGTGTCTGTTGATGTGTTTTTGTGTGCATCCATTAGCAAAATAAAATAATTAACCTTCAGGCAATTTTTAATGAAACTCAAAGTAATCATTGGATGTACAACTCTGTCATTTCTCAACATATGATGATCTTAGTCTAAAACTTTGGCACAGAAGGGAGCCGATGATAAGTATTCCTTCAAGCAATCCTAAGCCGTTAAGTCTGTTTGTTTTAGAGGAATGAAGCAATGACTATTTGTGACTATTTAAACTGAGCTGACAATCTAAAGAAGTCAAAGTTGTTGTATTTGCATGTTTAGCAATCACAGAGACATTATAAATATTTTGTGATCTAAATAAACTTCCTTCAACAACCCCAGATTTACCAAACAGACTTCCAATAATGAGTATTTTGCTTCAAAATATTTCCAGGGGTGAATGTGAGCTCACAGCTCAGTTTGCTGTTTGGCCTTATAAGACATTCTCAATACTGTTGGCACCTTTTTCATGATAGATCATTCCCATTGTCATACCTGCCTTCAGAATGACTTCCATAGCTTTCTTTGCGCCTGCAAAGGCAGCAGCGTGCATGGCAAAATGGCCGAGCTTGTTTTGCTGGCACAGCCTGGCCCCATGTTTAATCTTTGACCAGCAGGAGGAGGAGTGAGGAGAGAGACAAACAGATGAGCAAGTCAAAACTAATTGGTCTGTTAATGATCTGTTCAGACAGGAAGTTATTGTTGAGAAACACAACGGGCATAACTGAAATCGGTACGGACCAATATGCTCAAAGCCTCGCAGTTGTTGATGGAGCAGGCCAGTATCAGTGGGGTGTTTCCAAGGTCTCCCTCTAGGTTGCAATCTGTAGTGTTGTAGGACAGAAGAAGCTGCAGGGCACAGAAATACAATCGTAGGAATATCATCCAATCCATCATGTTACTAAGTCTCCTACTGATATATCTACAGTATGCCCTTTATTCTCCAACATGCAGTGACAGATTGTGAAGAAGTGGTAAATGTTGAGCCATTATCATGACCTGGGGCTGAGCACATAGTGTTCAGTCATCAGGCTTTTCAAAGTTTTTAAAAATGTATAAAAATAAACATGACTATAACTCTTCCTGTTTATTTTATGCTTTTAATGAACACTTCAGATTTAGAACTCAGTGGAAAACTCATGAATAAATAATATCTTACCTGCTGTAGATAGCTCTTTGAACAACCTTAGTTTGGAGAAACAGTTCTTGCAGGAAGTACCCCAGTCTGCACTGAATGTGCTACAGACACCAGCTGCTTCCATTGTTTGTGTTAGCAAATAACCATAAGATTTTAGTATGTAAGAAAAAGTGAAATGCAAAACAATTTATATTAAATGCTGAAATTGTTCAGATTAGAGTTTATTAAAACAACAGCAATAATTTTGATCATCAAGCCAATCAACAATCTCTGTTTCTCCAAGATAATGTTGTTTATAGAGCTATCTGCAACAAATAAGATTAACTGTTCTAAACCTCTTCACAGAACCCCAATTCAAAAGATCTGAACAATTGCTTTAAAAGCCACAGTGGTGACACAGGAAAAGGGTCTAAATGTGAAAAATATAAATGTAAACATCTACAATTGTTACATCATTTGGACACTTACTCCCACCAGGCTGTTGTGTCCGAGGCTGACAGCCAGGTGCAAGGGGGACAGGAGGGCCGTGTTGAGGATGTTTGGGTCAGCCCCCAGGTCCAACAGGGTCCTGCAGCTTTCAGCCTTGTTCCTCTCCACGGCCCAATGCAAGGGCGCATTACCGTGATCATCACAGCAGTTTGTCTCTGAACACAAATTACACAAAGACACATGCAAATGCTTTTAAATCCTTAGAATATCTTAAAAAGACACTTTAAGTATTTCTTTCGAAGCAAAATTATGATGCTGCAGATCATTTTATGGTCAGTGACTGAGGCTTGCTTACCCAGCGGGTCGATCACAGAGCTGATAAATTGAATGAGGGTGACATGGCCCCCTGCGGCGGCATGATGGAGTGGACTCGCTCCGCATTCATCTTTCTCACTGAGAACCTCTGGGCTCTTCCTCACCAGGTTCTCCAGGAGAGCCAGGTCACCCTTCTCCACCAACTGCATAGTAATATTGATTTTAATAGAAAAAAAATCATAAATCTAATCTTTACTTGTTTGTGTGCGTTTTTTCTCTGTTTGTGTATTGTATATTTATTGATTGTATTTTAGAAACTATTTTAAAAACTGAAAAATGGGAAGGAGAAATCTGCTTATTTTTATCTATTATTCACTGCTGCTCATCAAAAAGTACATTATAGTGAGAAAATGACTGCAAATTCCAACAAACTGCTATTTTCTGTTTCCTTTGTGCTCACAAAAATCTTCCAGAAAAGCTATTTGTCATCATTTTAGACCATTAGACTTCAAAATCTAACTCAAAACAAAGCATAAAGTAAATCAATGTAGGAGTTTTTTATGACACCCTAGATGATCTTTAAAGTAATGCTTGCTTTTTCAGAAAAAAGGTTTTTTGGAACATGTTGTGTGGGAGTTTTTATTTAGTCTGCACAAAAATCAAGATGTGTGACTCCATGAGTCTCTGTTTTAAGTCAAATCGTAGATGTAAATTTTTAATATCTGATACAATTATACTCATGTTTGTAATCAGTGCTAACTGTGAGATTCAGGATTTCCTGGTCTGTTTTTGTGGTTCTGATCAGGAAAAAAAAGCCCCTAAATGCACCACCAACGCCCCACTGCCTGAAGCTTGTTGAGCATAGCCCTTCTGCTGAAACTAAACAAGACTAAATGCAAACAAAAAGTTATTTATTTAGTCCAATATGTAATAATCTGAGCATTCAAAATCATAGCTCAAAACCAACAGACGGAGGCATGTACAGAAAGCTTTCTGGGGCTGCCCTGTCTGCTCCCAGGCAGAAACCTCATGCATTCATTTGCTCTGTCCCGGCGGTTAAGGAAAATTGTTGCTTCGCACTTGAGGGCAACTTCTCATATTAATATATTAAGCGGTTGGTACGGCAATGAGAAATAAGAAAAACAGTGTTCAAAAGGAGCAGCATGTTGCAAAAAAAAGAGGTTATTTACTGCTTGTTGTAACAATTTTTACCTGGTTCATAAAACAGAATTGCACAGCAAAAAAACTGAACACAAAATAATTTTGAAATACAAAGTTAAAAAAAAAAATGTTTTTAAAGGGTTTATTTTTAGTAAGTGGAGGTTGTTGAGCTTGCCTGTAATGTAAGGTTAAAATGGTGGTTTGCTGACTCTAAATACATCTGTATTTATGATTAACTAACTAAATAATTGGAATAAAATATGTACAAAGTGTATAAGAACTGTATCTTCTTCACTCAGTATATCAAACCAGGTATGAAAACATTTTTCTCCTCTATGACCAAAGTCTTGATTACTTTGTCAATTAGTATATTGTCAGGATTGCACAAACACGCCTAACTTCTTTTTGCTTTTTAATAACATTTGTTCATGAATTTGTCAATTTACAGATCCAGTTTCAAATGTTTATACCCCCCTTACCTCAATTGCACTTAGACTTGCCAGGGCTGGATCTTCGTCCTCTATGACGTACGTGTAACAACTGGTCTGTCGAGCCACATCTCTGCCGAAGTTCATCACTTAGCTGACAGTCTGTGGAGACAGGGTCTCATCAGTGATGACAGTAATTACATGTGGGCGGAAAGAAGTTCATGCGCACATCCCTCGCTCTGCAACACACATGCAGGAAACAGCAAAACAATAAAGAGGAAAACAAATCTATCATCGTTTTAATGAAGCCATGTGATTGAGTGCACAGCAGAAAGCCTGCCTAGCAAGCTGAGGAATATAGTTTGCTGTATGATGCAGAGGGCAGATAATGATTTAAGCCATGAGCTTCTGTTGCCATGAGGGGACTTGGGCGTAGATGACTTTGTCTGTACCCAGAAGACTGTTCAGATCCGCTGGGTATTGTGGGGGTTGAAGGCCTTTAGTTTAGGGACGCAACAAAGTCCTTCACAGTTTTGGGGATGCTTGTTTTAAGCCTGTCCTTGGGTGATCCTGGGTGAGCAAGATAGCGAAAGACCCTCAGTTTCGTCCAGGGGTCCAAACAATAAAATATATTTATCTGCGAGCAAATTATTATACAAATATCCCTCCAACCCCCTTGGCATAGCTGCATTGTTTTGGTTTAAGTCTGAGCAGGAAGTTAGTGTTTTTGTCTAAATGTTTTCCTTCCGCTCCTCGCCTGGTTTACAATGCAGTCAGAGACAGCCTACCGCAAACATTTAAGCAATCTGACATGGATCAGCACTCCTGAACATTGGCTCTGACGGAGAATTTTCCACTTCTGGTCCCATTAAGGTTAGCAGAATGACTCACTCTAGATTAAAGTTTGATAATTAAGTGTAGGCTCGGTGAGCAGTGGTCACCAAAGCGATCAGTTTAATTCACTTCTCCCTGTGAATTTCCACAGACTAGTAATGGATTGTAGCAACCCCCCAAATGAGAAAAGATTCAAAGTACAACAACACCCCGATGAGTTGATTTTATTGTAATACAAAGAATAAACTGGAGCTCAGTGCTTCTGCTTCCAATTGTGGCTTCTTCACCAATTTCTATCAGTGATTCATTTTACTGCAGCTCTGTACATGTGATATAAGGTTGCACTTAAGAACTGACCACAATATAAGACAATGACTCAAAATCAATGCCTCTATTGAACCAGTAAACCATTTATTCCACATCCTCTGCAGCCCAGAGAGAAGTTTCTGTAACACAACAGCTCATGCTGTATAACTTGATTTCCCCTATTATGGTGAATCTGATAAAAGACCCAGAGAATGCGATCACCCTCCCCACACACACGACCGTACACCATTCTATCATTTCCGAGCAGCTGCGGTAAACATGTGTCGCTGGTTTCAGTAACGGAGCCTGTCACACATTTGTTTGCAGGAGCCAAGTGTCCAGGAAGTGCGCCGATGGTGATCAATGTCTTCAAACAAAACAGAAACTAGAGGGAGATATGCAGCTGCTTTCCATAAACAAAGATTGTGTCTAAATTTGTTCATATTCAAGATATTACACCAGTGATCTATTATTCCTACACACACACGAAAACTGTTTACATGTGTGCATAAACTAGGAGAAAGATAAAACCTTACAGCAACAAGCAGAAGATTCAAAATAGATGAACTTCTTGGTTTTGTGTAGTGACTACAGTAAGATGAAGAGAATTATGGCTTAGAAAAAGTAGAACCATTTTAAAATGTAAACTCTGAAAAACTGAATAAATGTTAAAAAAATTAATACATATCAAAGAAATACAGAGTAGTTGTTGCTAATCAAGCCATAAATAAAGCACTTTTTTTTTGTTAGGTGTATAAATGATATAATTACCAAAACGTGTTTAGCGGCATCTTATTATTTCACATCAAATTACAGGCAGTCAAATGTGAAGAGCGTGATTAAAGCTGGATGTACTTACTGTATGTGGGGGATGCTGCCACTGAGCTGATCAAGCTGGATGTTCTCCTCACCCCCACCACAAAAAGGGTTTAAATAGTGCCGGGAGTGAGCCATTTCCCTGTCTGTCGCCTAATGCAAGCAAGATTCTGCTCCCTGTGACCAAAGTACTCACATGATGTTTTCACAGCCAAGCAGACAAGCCCTCGTTGTAACGTGAGAGGACACTTGAGTGGCACCAACACAGTAATAAGTTACACATTATACTTCTGTCTTCTTTATAATCGCTTTTATTAATTAATGAGCTCGAAAAGTGGATGATGGGTTTGGAAGTTTCTAAAATTTTACACGTCAGCTGAAAAACTCAAGTTTGTAAATTTTGCTTAAAACATCTCTTCACCTCCATTTAAAATTTTGAGTGGCTGTCATTACTTTTATTTAAAATGGATTGACATTTTCAGTACACAACAGTATTGTTTTGATGACTGATGATTGTGCTTTGGTCTATTTTGCTGCATTTTTCTTTTTTAGAGAATCGAGCGACCCCTAACATGACACAATAAAGTCGACCTTTAAGTCCTCCTTGTTGATGGGGAGGATTAGGGAATATTGCTCAGGGAATCTTTATCAGACAGGATTATCAGATAAGCTATATCATTAACTAAGGATTATCTCAACATTTCTACCAGTATTATCACCAAGGGAAAATCTATGATTGTAGTTTTGTCTTTGACTGTACAAATTATGACTATAACTGCCATGCGAGTATCATATTTTAAAATATAAATATCATCACAGATTGCTGAGTCATTGTACCCTCAAGTTTGAAAAAAAAATAAAGCTGCAAAACTGGCAACATTGGCTTGTTGTTGCTTTTCTCCAGCATTTTTGTCCAATCTGAAAGATATAGACTCAACTGACAACAAAAAACTAATAATTACCAAAAACATGAGTTTTATTGGCCCTATTGAACCCCAATGTTTCATTTAATGTTTGGGCTGAATTTTAGAAAGGGATGTATAGACCTCTTTGATTACCATTATCATTATCAGTGAGTGTGCACAAGATGAGCAATTGCAATGTTCGAGGACAAGCAAAGCACATTATGAGAGCGATGACTGGGATTGACTAAAACTTATCTGCAAAATATATTCATTTATGGATAGTGTTGGCCACAAAACCTGCAAAAATGCAATACAACACAAATATTAAAATATGCTGAGATGCTTGAGCCAGCTGACGAGCAACAATATGGGCAGAAATTGAAGTTTGACAACTACTTTGTCCCCTGGAAAGATGTGCATATCAGGAAATGATTGACCAAATGACTGAAGGTTGTATTTAATAAGTCTAACCAACCAAGATTAATCAGCCACTGGCGCCTTTTCTGGCGGATAATTTTTTGTTTTCTTTGGTTAGTCACAATTGCAGGGATTCTGAAGTATGAGGTTTTATTTCTGATTTAATAACTTTTATTTAAACACTAAACCCTGCACAAAGGTTGACCATTGTCATTGACCGATGGCTAAATCAACACCAGACATTGTCTTTCAATGTGACAGCTAGAGCGTGCACAAACTGTGATGCTGTCTACAGGACAGCTCGTGTTCTACTGTGAACTTTGACCAAGATTTGTACCATTTCTGTTTTTTTTTAGATTTGTTTTAGCCAACAAGTAGCACTGTTATTCCATTCGTTACTGGCACCAATATCACTGACTAAAGTGGTTCATTAAAAGACCATAATTCTACATCAAGTGTAATAAAAGTGTAATGTGCTTACAAAACCTGGGTTGAGATTTAAAAAAAAACTAGCTAAGCTTTGGTTCATTTCTGGTTCAGTTTAGTTGATTATAGAAAACTACAAATTTCTTGTGGTTAAGATCTGTGTTGTTGGGCTGAATGAAAAAACTCACGTGGAACAATTTTGTTGTCTAGGTAGCAACGTTTTAGTGCAGCCATAAATTAACTAATTTCAAGATTTTATGTGATACTGAGGTTGGCGCTTCCCTGGCTTTTCCTCTGATGCCACCTTGTGGCACTTTTTAGTAAATGTTTCCACCAATTAAAGGATGGACCGTCGCAAAATTTGGTCTAGTCGTTCATGTACGCTTACGGTGGAATTGTACCCTCTTTTTGATCAACTGCCTTCAAAACAAAATATTCAGTAGCCCAGAACTTTTCTTTATGCAAAACTACATTTGAATCTAATGACATCTGTATTCATTCTGTTTATTAATTGTGTAATAAAACATCAGGATGCAATACTGCCACTCATGTTTACTTCTGTGTCATTTTAGAAAATCCCCAGTACTACAAAAGCAAGCTTTTTTCCCATGTGCTATTATATTAATAAATTGTTGACATAGGATGTTCAACTGCAAACAAAAAGTCCACTATCGATCTTTCCTTTATGAATCTGTGATACCTGGAGACTCTAAGTCCCATTAAACTCTGTACATGGTCAGAACTTTGGTATTTGTGTGTCCCTAAAACTTGACAAACTTCTATAAAAAAATATTTTCTTCTTATGTATTAAAATGACAACATATTTGGAAAACAAAAAAATACCTGAAACTACAGTTTGAACTTTGATTTAGAGCAGAGATATTATAGGTAATGAGTCAATAAATGATGAGTAAACATTGTTTCAGATTTTATTAGGTATCTTTAAAGCCTGTTCTACTGCCAGATAAGAATGGACAAACCAACATAATAAATGTGACCAGGTACATTCTATCGACATCCTGAATCCTGACCCACCTCATGATTTTTTTATAGTGCAAAACTAATATTTGTCCATTTATTGTCCTTACATTTAATTATTCAGATGTGTTGTTTAAGCTTTGTTTGTAGAAAGGCTAGGTGCAGTATAATTGGAGCAAGCATAATGAAGCATTTCAAATATAATTTTTTTCTGGTCAGCTTCATGAATTGATGCAAGAAGCCAGTTGTATTACTTAAATAAACATTTGCCAGAACAAAATGGTTGTGTTTGTTCTAGAAATTTCCATTGAGTGATAAAGCAGAGCCCAAAGGACATGGAGGGGAGCCTGAGGAAGGCTAGGTGACAAGAAATTGTACATTTAGATCTATTTTAATTTCTGTTTGTGTTATGATTTGGCCATAACAATTTATTTTAAATTCTATTTTATTCAGATGGAATGCAGGTGATGTTGTCCTAATTTTGGACTGCAGATATCAAATAATTACACTATTTAAAATCATTACTGGTTTTAGAAAGGCTTTAAAGAACTAAACTGATGTGAATGGTATTTATCATAACAAACTGTGTAAACATATTCAAAGAAGCCAATGAGTGGAAGTTAAAGGATTTTATTTATGTAATTTATTGCAAAATAAATGAAAATAACCAATGGCTTGTTTGTCTATAATTATGTGACACAGGTTTTTTTCTGTCTAACCATTTTGTGTGCGTTGGAGTAGTTTTGTGTTGGTTGAGGTAAATAAAATGAACAAATCAGAAATTTCATATGTAAAACATCTCTGGGCAGAATTTCTTCAATTCGTTGTATTCGGAATTGCTTTCAGAATGCCCAGACCATTTAAACAAATGAAAGCATGAGTTTAAACAAATGGTTTAACCAATCGACCAGTTTTGGAGTTGTAGCCAGTGGGTGTTTTCTTTCTTTTAGAATCAAGCGATTCTGGAAAAAAAACCAGTAGTTGATTTACATGAAGGCATAGATGATCTGTTGCCTTCAGCTACACTGAAAATGAGAACAGGTGGATAGGATATTGTTGTAGAATCATTTTTAGTGAATGTTGTAAAATGACTGTTCAACAGAAGAAAAAAAAAGATTTTTATAAAAAAATGGCTGCTCTACACCACAACATTTAGAGCTCCTTCAAACCTCAGTTTGCTAGATGTTCAGGTTAAAAACGGGGAATTATGTACTCAGGAGGTTATGGGTTCAGGTAGCTCGACTACTGAGAAGTGCTCACTGTTTTCGAAGAAGACACTCGAGTGGAATTAGAAAGCTTCGCTTTTAAGCTAAATGCCACAGAAACTGATTAAAACACAGGAAGCCATCCAACAACACTGATCACCATAAATAACACTTTTAGAAAAACAAGAATTTGAGGAATTATTAAAAATCTATGCAAAAATACAGAAAGATGAATTTTACTTCCAAATGAACATCAATAATAAATAAAAGTGGTTAATATTTAGTTTTTTGTTGCAGTTGCTTTTCTCCTGTGATTTAGCAAATTTTATTTAACCTGGTTGTTACCATTTTGTTTCCTCACACATGCACACTTGTTGCATGATCATTGAAGCATTGTCTTAAATTTGCTAAGCATGCCACAATTTGTGTCTCGACTTGGCCTGTTTGCTGTCTGATAAAAGCTTGACATGTTTTAGAGGTTTTAACTGGTCTGTTTGGGTGTAATTTTGTTATGAACTACCTGTATCATTGTGCTGTCAGTTTATGACATATTCACCTGCTGTGTTGCCTTATGTTTAATTAGACTGTCTCAACAACTAACAACTGCAATTTGTTTTATCGATGTACACGTGTGAGTGTGGGGAGTCAGGTAGAAAAGGCCTATTTGTGAAAGGCATCATTGCCACTGTTAGGCACGCATTGAAACATCCCTGCAATGATTTCTTGGATTCTTCTCACATCTTTACACAGCATTCATTTATTTTGTTCTCACCATGTTTTATTGACGTGAGTCTGCATTCTCAGCAATAAATGCAGTAAAAAGCTCACATTGTGGCCGCCTCGCAGAAATGAACATTTAAGTCAGTTACTCCGTCTGACAACAACATTTCGTCTGCCAAGGCAGCTTCTAGAAGTCAGACAGTGCCATTTTTCACAAGACAGTACTCAGTTTAATGTCATGGTGTCTTAAGTTCAGTTTATTTAACATGTTTATTCTTTTTTTGAGCATGTAAGGCATTTTTTGTTGAGGTATAAAAAGTAATTAATTAAATAAAAAAATTAAATTTCCTAAAAACTACAGTGCACATTAAGCTTTATTGTCAAACGTTAGAATAGCTTAGGTTCACAAGCAATCAATTTTAGGCAAACGGCACCATTTCTTTTGGTTGTAAACAAATTTTTAAGAATGAATTTGCTTACTGTCAGTTTTCCCGGGCCTTTGACCTTATCTGAACTTGGACCTTTGGTTATAAGGTTTGCGAAGCCCTGGTGTAGACACTTGTGACTCACAAAAAAGAACTACATTAAGTGCCTTGCTTTCAAAAGGGAAACCGCTTACGGATTTAAAGAGTAAAAAGTACAGGGTAATGTGTTGCTGTACACAAAAGTGGCTGAGAACGGCAATATGCAGAGTGCATCAATGCAGAGCTGTCAGTCACAGGTTCACAACAGACTAAATGTTCTTAGTGTGTGTAAGTGTGTGTGTGGTCCCAGTACCATGTGCTACTGCAATGGTGCTCCATCACTTATAAATGAGGTTGCCTCCTAAGAGTGATGTGAAGCGAGCAGCGGGCCAGCTGCCAGACTGCTTTTTGACACTTTATTCACTCCTTGTTGAAAACCTACTCAGCAGGTTTAACTTTTTTTTTTATTATTTAATTCACTGCTGAATTATATTTAAAACAAGAAGTCATTTACCCTTCCTTCAGATCATTGTAGGCAAATTTTTTTTTGTCAGTTCTTTCTAAGCATTTTCTAGCCTGGCAGCGATGAGCCAGTCATACAATGCAAATAGCTTTGAAATGGGGATGCAAATTGCAAAGCATAATTATGTTTGCATGAAAATCTCTTTAGTCATACTGGGGATAAGGTTTTTCCTAAGCATACAATAAATGTGCAAAGCATGATTTTCAGTTATGAAAATATTCTGTGACATTTTATGTAGATTTTAAAAGAAACAAATGTACAGTGCTTATTTACTCAATTCTCAACCCATGTGCAACTTGTATTGCTGTCTTACTTGTGAAATTTTGATAGATGATCAATTCTCATACAAATAATTGTCTTTTTTATTTATATGCCACAATTTATGGTGCAAGTCAGCCAGTTTGCATTGACATTTTGCACAGGCCTTGTGATATACAAGACTTACAGGATACAGGATTATTAAAAAATAAGATATGTTTTATCTTAATTTTTAACTGTTATACACTTATTTGACATTGTCCTTCTTGAACTTGAGCTGATGTTTTAATGGCCTTTTAAGTTTCTCTGGGTGGGGTTCTGGAGTTGGTGCCATCTGTGGATTTTGTCGTTCTTCTCAGGGACAAGATGAAGCTGGATCTGGTGGTGGTTAGGGCTGATAAACAGATTTGGTAAACACAAGCAAATGGTAAAGGTGAACTGGCAATATCTGTAACTTTTACTTACTTGGTTGTGCAATTTGGGTGACAAAACAAGGGAAAGTTTTATGGATGCAACTGATTCTTTTTTGGAAGTTTTCTGTACTCATATATGAGAAGCTCTGACATTTAGGAGTTCAGAGAAGATATGCTGCTCTTCACTATTAAAAAGCAGAGGAAAAAGTATCACAAAGATCCTTTTCATATCCATCTCCTAACAACAACTGGTCTGAGTTAAGCTGAGGTGATCTCAACTGTATTGTCCTGAGACTACAGAGAGCATTATAAGCACTGGAACCCCCCCTTGGGGGTCTAAATCCTTCATCCCAGATCTTGTGATTATCTGTGTGTATTTGCACCGCTCACATTGGAAAAACAATCATACGCTACAAATATTGCTACTGTGGCTTGTCAGAGAAAGTATCATTTTTATTTCATCTCAGCAAGACCATCTGTTCACTTGGTAAGGCCATGCCCTCACACACCTGGGAGTACATTTTGCACTGTAGTATTGTAAACATCAATTTTCTTTTTTTTTTTTTTAGCTTTTCATTGTTTTATCTACCAAAATTGCATCTATTGTGTTGTTTTAAAAAATATAATTACATTAAAACAAGGAAAATTGGTCATATTTGCATCAGCTATTTGAGGAATATGTTCATATAAAATGTAAATGATGATGTATCACTTTCTAAATCAAACAGATCCATGGAAACACCAGGCCAGGACTGAAGAATAAAGATGTGTCCTACAGCTGCTTTTCTTCTCTTGAGTCATCCTCTAATCCTCTTTAACTGTATTCTTCCATCTGTCAGTACTGTGCCTTGTGCAGATGGTTAATGTTATATTCACACTTTACGGAGTCACCTGCAGGACTCTTATCCACTGAGTCACACAATATCAGAGACAGAAAAAAACCCCAACAACTTTAGCTTCACCTTTGAGACAAGCAGCATTATAAAAAGAAAAAAAAAACAACTTCAAAGCATCTGCTTGAAACTGTCAGGCTGCACTGCATCAGCTATTCTTAAATTAATCAAAATCTCACCTCCGCAAATGCCCTTTAGTGCTTTGGTTTTCCATTATTGCTTAGTAATGCAAACAACTCCTGGCCTTTTTTCACTTTTATTCAAACCCCAAAGAACTCTTGCAGAATGCAAAGCGAAGTTTTGCATTTAAAAAAAAAATTGTCCAGCTCTGTCCACCATGTGTCATGTAATTTGGTTCAAAATGTTTAACCTCCTGTCAACAAAGGGGAAAAAAATATTGTCCAAACACAATTTTTAAAAAATTTCCCAATCTTTTTAAGGTACCAAATCCCCACCTCTTTATAGTTGGCATCATTGAAAAGCTCTAAATGTCCTCTGTAGCAAAAGGAGTTAATTCAGTAGTATGCATCATGTGAGAACTATGCAGGTTTTCGAATGTCCTCCACATAGGACACATTTATACTACTGGTATTCTTACAAAAGGCAAGCCCATTAAGATGCATCATTCTAAAATCAGATGCAATAAAGTTTGGCATCCAATTATTATGTAAAAAATACAATATTTAGCAAATAAAAAACTTGTAGTTTCCTGTTGGCTTATACAATAGATGGCTTTCTCTGCAGGTTAAAACTGTTCCACACGCTCACTGTTCTTGAAAACTTCATGTGCAGGCTGTTGTTTTGTAAGTTGATCATGAGTCAGGGCTAGCTGGACTTTTTCAACCCAGACAACGCTTGTCATCTCTGACACTTAGTTTGCACTTTGGTAAAGTCAGCTGCAGAACAAAGCTGACCACCGGGGCAATGTGTCACCCGACATTAAAGCAGTTTGCTGTCGTTTCTGCAGCAACAATTTAAATAAATCAGTAAGCAGCCGATATTTTTATTTTTCCTTTTCGAATTTGAAGTGTTTAGTGAGTGCACAAGGGTTTTTCAGATTGTAATGGGTGATAATGAACTGCAGGAAGAGAGTGAGGGAGAGATTCGGTTTCAAGGCTCAATGGAGAGAGAAAAAGGACAGGCAGCATCGAGATGAGAGTCAGCTCAGCAATCCAAAATGCACTGTTTGCTTTCTGTTATTTTGTGATTGAAGATACAAAAGCTCTTGGACTGACAGAAACTGTGAGTAATGAACTGACTTCCACACCACCAACACAGTGATTTTAAAGGTCAATGGATGGGTCAAGACAGCTAGATACTCTCTAAATTGCGAGAATGGTTTCACTGTCTCCCCTTTAGTGAAGTACTCCCAGCGAGGAGATGAGTTTGGATATCTACACTTTACGTACAGTTATAAATGAGTGAACAGAAACTGTATGCACATTTATGAAGTCCATCTAGTGATGCAAACAACAAATTATGCAAAAGTCAGAGCAGCGGTCAAAATGAGTGGCATCATTCAGCTAATGAGCATGACACCACCTTGTGGAGACAAAACAGATCTCTGAATAAAAAAAAGCTGTTGCATCCACAAACGCTGTTCAGAACAATTAAAAAGGCTGTGCAATCTTTAATTGGACAAATGATTTGGAAATTGCTCTTAAAATGCCTGTAAAGTGGAGGGTCCTGAAAAATTTTGCATCATTCATCAATCCCTTTTTATCTCCCAACACTGGGGGTATTATGTATCTAATTTCTTTTCCCAGAACTGCTGTATGAAGGATATTAGTTTTGAAATGCGTTCCACTTCACTGTTTAGGAAGCAACACAACATTAAACCTCCCTTTCCACACTCCCCTGAAATCCAATCAGGGGTGATGAATTTGGAATTGACGGTCACATCTTCAGAGCCGGACACTCAGCTGATGCAGGCTGTTGAAAAATGAGACGAGGGAGGAGGAAGAGGAGCGCGGCAGCTCAGCGTAGCGCACGGGGAGAGGAAAGGAGAGGAATGAGGATACAGTGGTGGATTTATGACTTCTTGTTTAGAGCATACTGCTGAAACAGACTCATAAATGTTTTTGATGGTCCAAAGATAAATTACGCCCAACGTGTCGGCTCAGCAGACGATAAATAATCCTAAAAGTTTAATTATTTTCTATCCATCCGATTTAATCTGGAGATATTTATATAGACCTGTATTTACATGGCATGTCACAGTCAAATCTGTGTGAGTGGGTTTAAGTTATACATGCAAGTAAAAATGTTGTGCCAAGAGCCAGCACTGAGGTAGCTATCTGTTCCAGTATCTAAAAATCTTTTTGGCTTCTTGTCTGTGCAGCGCTTTTAGCCTGCTTGTTGAGATTTTACTTGAAACTCCTCCTCTTTCTTCTACGTAAAGAGGTGAACAAGTGCTTTTAACTCAACTTATCTCATCAGGATTATAAAAGAAAAAGTCAGTGTGTAGGATTTTTGTTTTTTGGTGTTTTTTTATTTTTTATTTTTGCAAAATGCATTTTTTTTTCTTCAAGTAACTGCAAGTGAATGTATGCACTCTCTTAAAATGCATTTTTGCATAGGAAGATATTTGCAGTTATGTTTGTGTAGGTGGGGTGCCTGCAACTGACCACTGTGTGGGATTGTGTGTGTGTGTGTGAGAGAGAGAGAGAGAGAGCGCATGTGAGTTGATAGAGGTTTCCCCAGGAGAAGCGAAGCAGCAGAGTTGATTTGTGGAAAAAAAGCCATATTTTTTCCTCGCTATTGTGCAAATTTCATTCGATCTTAGGTGTTCGGCTTTTATCTCAGCGGATTTAAATTGTCCCTTCCCCTGCCTCTTCAGATTATTGATTTCTCCAAACACTCCATCTTCAGTTTAGGACACCAAGATTGAGATTGGAATTTATGACCTTATCAGCGTGCTTTTAACCTGGAAACAGTTTCATACGTCTTCCTAATTTAAAGGTTCATACTTAAACCTCACCAAATTGTCTAAATATATATACAGGTGCTGGTCATAAAATTAGAATATCATGAAAAAGTAGATTGATTTCAGTAATTCCATTTAAAAAGTGAAACTTGTATATTATATTCATACATTACATACAAACTCATATATTTCAAATGTTTATTTCGTTTAATTT